>NC_048304.1:32707654-32846246 GCF_013100865.1 Trachemys scripta elegans
CTGATCCCCTGCTGGGCCTATCCCCCCCCACTCCAATCCCCTGCCAGGCCTCCCCCGCCCACTGCATCCCCCCATCCCACACCCCAGTCCTCTGTCAGGCCTCTGCCCCATCCGATCCTCCCCTCACACACACACACACACACTGTTTCCCCTTCGGGCCTTCCCCCCACCCACAAGTCCCCACCCCTAACCTCAACCCCAAACTGCCAGCCCCCAACACCGGCTTCCAGGGCCTCCCCCTCCTATTTCAACAACTGGGTAAACATCATGATCTGCTGGGTCTTGCTTTGGCCAGATGCTCTCAAGTAATCCAGTTGGGAGGGCAGTGGGGTACAGTAGTTAGAGCAGGGGGCTGGGAGTCAGGACTCCTGGGTTCTCACCTGGGTCTTGGAGGGGAGAAGGTTGGTGGGACTGGGGGAATCAGGACTTGTGAAGAGATGGCTCAGTGCACAAGACACACACACTACTTACAGCACTGCAGGCTGGGAATGGCGTTGCTTTATTCATCTAAACACCAGGGTGGGGGAAAACACTCACAAGCTAAACAGGAAGCATGGGAGGAGTGGAGCCTGGCTCCCAACCATGGCAGTCGGGAATAACCCAGTTAACTCCATGATGACCACTTTACTACAGAATTCCTGGGTTCTTTCTTTCCCCGGCTCTGGGAAGGGAGCAAGTCTCCCAGTTAGAGAAGGGGGATAGGGAGCCAGGACTCCTGGCTCAAGGTGAAATTTCTGGGCCCTCAGAATTGCTGACATTCTTAATTTATTTTCTATAGCTAACATGATCAGATCCCAGGGTGGGAAGGGAGCGAAGAGGGGAGGGGAATGCTGGGTGGGAGCAAGGGGGCAGTAAAGAGGGAGGGAACGCAACCTAGGGGCGCTAAAGCCCCACAGCCCCAGCAAGCAGTGTCTCGCTCAGCCCAAGCACAGCCAGGGCAGGCATCGATCGTCGCTCAGCACTGCCACTGCAGGGCGCCTTGAAGGTCAAGCAGAGGAGGAGACCCGGGTGGGGGGAGTGTTGGACAGATCGACTCCAGGGAGAGATAAGAACCCCCAGGCCTCTGCCAAGGGCCCATCTAGCCCCGATATCCCCCAGTCCCTGCTCCGCATCAGACCATGCAGTGCCCGGGCCGATCTCAGTCAGTGTCCGTGCAGCACCCAGCTCTGCGGGGTCCCCGCTCTGGGTTGGGGACTGTGCAGCGCCCGGGCCGATCACAGTCAGGGTCCGTGCAGCACCCAGCCCCACAGGGCCCCCGCTCTCGGTCAGGGCCTGTGCAGCGCCCAGGCCGATCACAGTCAGGGTCCGTGCAGCACCCAGCCCCACAGGGCCCTGATCTCACTTGAGGTCCAGGCAATGCCCGGCCCAATGGGGGACCTAATCTCCATTGCAGGCAGAGGGGGGAATCAGTGAAGTGCCTGGAGCCTCTTGGCACAACCATCATACATACAGCAACATGCATTTCTGAATTCACCGGCTCTGTGCGTAACAGGCCCTGTGGTGAGAGACGGGCGAGGGTGCCGGAGTTCCCAGCTGCCTGTTCCATATTTAAGCACCAAGCTGTTGCTTTCACACACGCATGCCCTGACTCAACAGAGGAGCACGGGCTCCACTGTCTATGAATACAAGGCAAGCGGGACACCTAACGGCAACACGGGGATCCCTGCAGCCTGGGAGAGAAATGGGGGAGTGGGACACGGGGCCTTTCCTTCCAAGGGGGCGCCAGCTCTGATCTGGCCCCAGGGGGATAGGCTGGCTCAGGGGAAATGAGGGAGAGGGGGCTTTCCCCTCTAAGGCATCATCAATTCCATCTCCTCGCAGTTCCAGCTGAGGGGTTTAACCACCACCTTCTCTCTCAAAAAAGACACTGAGCTCTGTGAAATGGGGGCAGGAGTGGAGGGGTGATTAAAAGTCTTTGGAGGATGCAGCATCAGGGGGGCTGGAAGGGACAGTGGAGGGGGCAGCGTCAGGCACTGAGTTTGTGCTGTTAATTTTAACTAACCTCAAATTATGTTTATGTCAAGAACAGAACTGCCTCCCTCAGCCCCACCCCCGACTAGACTCTGATCCAGGGTGATTCCGAAATCCAAATCCTGAACTCGGGAGCACTTGAGCTGCATGAAAATATAATCACCTGGAGTCCTGGCTCCCAGCCCCCTGGCTCCAACCCGCTAGACCCCACTCCCCACCCAGAGCTGGAGACAGAACCCAGGAGTCCTAGCTCCCACTTCTGTTCTTTACTTAGGGCTTAGAATTACTGGGTTCTATCCCTGGCTCTGGGATGCAGGTGGGGTCAAGTGGGATAAGGAGGATGGGGGGTTGGAGCCAGGACTCCTGGGTTCTATACCTGGCTCTGGGAGAGGAGTGGGATCTAATGGGATAGAGCAAGGGCAGAGCGGAGAGTCAGGACTCCTGTGTCCTGGGGGATGTTGGTGGGGTGCAGGGTCCTTGGGCTGCCCCAGTACTGGGGGTGAATTTCACTCCATCTATGCAGAGAAGGCATTAAACAGTCTGGCACCCCTGTGGGTTGCATCTGGCTATGAGCCCAGCCACCCAGGTTCAAAGTCACTGCCCCTCAGGGGACTCAAAACTGAGAGCTGGTATGTGCCCACAGAGGGGGGCTGTATGGTTGTCCAAGTGTGGGTGGGCACTGAGGTATCCCTCCTGCTCCACCATACCTCCTCAGAGTTCTGGACAAAGCCTAGGCCCATGGCGCAGCCAGGGTGGGAACGGAAGGCAGGGAGCTTGAGGTCGGCAGCTTGAATTGATCCTGCCATGCGGCACCAGAATTATCAGTGCAGCCAGGGCACGCGGTGCCAGACTGGCACCTGGGGGAGGGGGGATCCAGCGGCTCTGCAACCTTGGGGTGACTTCTAGCAGGCAGAGCCCTGCGCCAGAAGTAGAATCCAGGAGTTCTGACCGCCCCCCCCCCCTTGCTCGAACCACTAGACCCTACTCCCTTCCCAGAGCTGGTTTCCAAGCAGGGAAGTGACTGCTTTTGACTCTCACAGACAGAGCTTGCAGCAAAGGCAGAAAATATAAATACTAATCAGTGCAGTCCCTTGGGGGAGCGGGCACAGCGGGGGGAGCAGCTCTGGGCGATCAATCAGCAGCTGTCATCGCTCCCATCACAGGCCAAGACACCAGCCTACGCAGCATGCACGGGCCACCGCATCAAGGGCAAGGGGGAAGAGCTAGTATTCTCCCTGGCAGTCAGTGCTGGCCCCAATGCCCCAGCACGGCACTAGGGGGCGCTATGCTGCAGAGTAGGGAGCGCTTTCCCCTCACAACCAGTGCTGACACAGCATGGCATTAGGGGGTGCTGTGCTGTGCTGCAGGGAGTGGTGTCAGGGCCTCAGTAAGGGGCACTCTCCCCTAACAGGCCCTTAAAATTCCTCCATATAATGTGACTGTTAGAAACCTGCTGAGTCACACCCCAGAGATGGCTGCATTTTATGGAGGATCTTGTGAGTACATGGCAAACCTCAGAATAGAACCCAGGAGTCCTGCCTCCCAGTCCCACCCCACCCCACCCCACTCTTACCCACTAGACCCCTCTCCCCTCCCATCCCAGGAAATCTGATAAGTGTCACAATAATTCAGGAGATTAAAGGATTGGCTGTGAAAAGTCCATCCTTGCCCCGGGTCACTAGGATATGGCATTTCCACCCCGGATCAAAAAACCCCTGTCTCAGCTATTTCCCACCCCCCCACCTCTCCCTAGTGCTCCCTCATCTTCCAATTTGCTCCCCCCAATTAAGAGCCCCATACTTTAGCCCTCTCCAGCCTGGAACTCACAACCTCCTGCACCTCCCTCCCTGGCACCTGCCCTCCACTCACACTCCAGTTGGTCCATGTTTCTAGCCCCTCTCAGGCACTGCACCCAAGCAGGGAGAGTCAGGAGGGGGGCGGAGATAGAAGGAAAAGGGGAAGGAAGGGGGGTTGGCTCTCCTCCCCATCTCATTCCTGTGCCCTGGCATGGGGGTGTGGGGAGAGTCACACCCCCTCCCCCCGGGGTACAGCCCATTTGGTGGGCAAACACAGCAGTCAGGTCTGGGTGCAACTGAGAGGCACCAAACCTCATTTCAGGGAACGAGGAACTGTGCCACCCCCCAAAAGCATGTTACCACCAGCCTGGCCATGCTGGGCCCAGAATAGACTTGGGGTATTGCTGGGCCACCTTTCCATGCAAACACACACACACACACCCCTCACATACATACACACACACACACACACTCTGCCCCCAACTGCCCTGCGTTCACCAAGAGAGAATTGTCCAGCCAATCTCCCAGGGCCTCAGAACTGACCCTGACCCATTCCCCACCCTCGTCCCATCCATAAGACAAGTTTGCTGGGTCTCAGCCTGGTTGGTCCCTAGCAGGACAGGGCTCACCAGTCCCCCATCACAGCAGCCCCCTGCACTCCCATCCCCCCTTACACCACCCCCGCCCCTCCCACCTTCCTATTTGTGGATCTCAGCAGCAGGACTGAGTCAGCCACAGAGACGGCACTTCCCAGTCCTCCCTGGGGGGACCCAAGGTTTAGGACTGACTCAGCTGTGTGGGGGGAGCTGTGTGTGTGCGCGCGTGTGTGTCCCTGTCCGGGGGGGCCTCCCCCTGCCATTGCCCCCCCTCTGGGGACACACACAGAAGTCAGGCTGTGTGACAAGATCACCTAGAAAATCTGAGAGATCACCCCGGCCCCGGCCCAGCACAGACCCCTTCTCCCCACCGACCGAGATCGTCCCCCTCAACACAGACCCCTTCCCCCCCCCCCCCGAGACCCCCCCCCCCGCCCACACCCCTCCCCCCCGCCTGAGACCGCCCACCCCCCCAGCACAGACCCCCTTCCCATCCCCCAACCGAGATCAGGGCCTCCCCCCGGTTCAGGGCCTCCCCCCGGTCCCAGCACTGACCCCTTCCCACCCTCCGACCAAGATCCAGACCCCCTCCCCCCTGGTCCCAGCACTGATCCCTTCCTCCCACTGACTGAGATCATCCCCACATCCCAGCACAGACCTCTTCCCCCCAACCCAGATCTCCCTCCCTTTCCCCCCACCCAAGATCGAGCCCTCCACCAGTCCCAGGACAGACCCTTCCCCCCAACCCAGATCGGACCTCTCCCATCCCAGCACAGACCCCTTCCCCCCACCGACCAAGATTGGGCCTCCTCCCCTCTCTCAGCACAGACCCTGTCTCCCCCAACCAAGATCACCTCCCTTGTGCCACACTGACCCCCCTGCCTGAGATTGGGGCCCCCCTTGCACTATACAGACTGACCCTTCCCAACTGAGATTGCAATACAAGCAGGTGCCCACAGAAACTGGGTCTCTCTCTCACACTGTACAGGCCCCCACACCAATCAGGATCAGGGCCCCCATTGTTCTGGGCGCTACACACACCCCGAATTCCTGAGCTGGGACCTTCACCACGCCACGCGCAGCACAGACACACAGTGAGAAAGAGCCCTGCCCCAAGAGCTCCCAGTCTGAACGGACAAAGCTGGGGAGTGGGAAAGGACTTGAGCCAGGAATAGAACCCAGCAGTCCTGCACTCTACTTCCCTGACCACCCCGCTGTGCCACGCTGCCTTTAAACCAATTCCTCTTCCCTTATGCCCTTATAAAAGGCCCCAAGCAAGGTGTCCCCCACACACACACCCCACGCCGCCCGCCAGCTCCTGGGCGTGGAAGGGGGAGACGCCTGTTTTTATATTTACACACACAAGGCTCTCTCAATAATTCAGCAGCAGTCAGCTCAGATTAGGGCTTAGCTTGTCCTGCCGGGATCAGTAATAAATAAAATATCACTGGTTAGCGCAGACGTACGGGAGCAGAGGGGAAGGTGGGGTACGTTCTTAATGAAAGGCCTTTAAATCCAGCCCTGAGCTCCCCCTGCAATCACAGATCAGACAGACGGGCCTTCAGGGTAACGAGATCAGCCCAGATCAGCCCCCAGGGCGAGGAAAGGAAGGTACATCTTAACCGCTTCCCGTTTGATGGTAATGCCTACAAGCCACAGCAGGAATTGGGGGGCCCATCCCACCAAGCACTGCACGGACCCCAACCGAGATCGGGCCCCTGTTGTGCCAGGTGCTGCACAGACCCTGACCAAGGTCCGGGCACTGCACAGACCCCGACCAAGATCGGGGTCCCTGTCGGACCAGGCACCACACAGGTCCCTGTGACTGCTATCAGGGGCCCCATCGTGCCAGGGGCTGCACAGACCTCTTCAACTGAGATTGTGGCCCCCCGTCATTCTGGGCACTGCACAGCTACACACACACCTGACCGAGGTCAGGGTCCCCATTGGGCATGGAGGGTGGCTAGACCCATTTCCTGGGTTATGGGAGGGTTAAGAGTTATGCCACCCACACTGCATAGCAGCCTTAACTCTGCCCCTGCTGCTGGCAGTGGAACTGGGACACACCTTGCCCTCATCCAGCACAATTCTATGCGTCCTGATGGCTGTATTGCCCAGGATCCTATTGCACCAGGGGCTGTACAGACACAGACTCAAACAGCTTCACGCCCTCCTCCCGCTCCCTGCACTAGGCCTTCCAACCACACTGCCCCACCCACCGGGGCCCAGCTCCCTGTTGCATCCACAAAGCCACCTCTTGAGCCACAGTGGCTACACAAGACTTGAGCACGGTGAGGCTGCTGGCGGGTAGAGATCACGGCCTGTCAACGCTGGCCAGGCCTGTCACATCGCACTGCCCTGTCCAGCTGTCTCCACCTGTTATCTCTGGGCTTACACTTAGGCCAGGTCCACCCCAGAAGTGCTGTGCTGGGAGCGCCGCCCCAGTATGGTACCGGCAAAGCCCTTCCACCGTGGACCCAGCTTAGCCTGACACACAATGGCGTATCCCAGCCCCTGTGTGGAACAAGCTGGAGTGGTAAAAACTTTGCTCCGCCAGCCTAGCTGCTCTGCACTAGGGGCGTTTGCTGGCACAGACATGTTGGTTGGAGATCATGCTTGTGCCACAGACGTTTATAGTATAGGCCAGGCCTCGGACTGCAGGCTCCCTGGGCCAGGGACCGCCTGTTAGTTCTGTACAGCACCTAGCGCAATCCGTGTCGCTGTACCAACCTGGAGCAGTGGCCAGCAGGAGATGCAGCCAGGCTGGTCCCCAGTGCCCATCGTTGCCCAGTGCTGTGTTAGCGCCCACAGTGCGCTGGCCCCACAACAGTGTCATCAGCCTGAGCTCTGCACCTTTCGTCCCTAGATCTTGAAGTGTTTTACAAAGGAGGTCAGCCTCATTATCCCCATTGTACATGGGGGAAACTGAGGCACAACGCAGTGTTGTGACTCGTCCCAGGTCACAACGCAGGCCGTGGCTGAGCTGGGAGTAGAGCCCTGTCCATCAGGCCACAAAAGGCAGCCCCTGGGGCAGGCACTGGGGCAGAGGGAAGTCCCAGTGCAAGGAGGAGCGAATGGGGCTTAAGACCAAGTGACTGGTTTGGAACCGCAAAGAGGCAGCACAGGCGGCTGGCTCAGCCCCCGACTGTGAGTCAGGGCGAGGGCATACCGTGAGCATGCCCTCTTCACTCAGCCCTCGGGTCCCCAGCAGGGACAGGGAGATGGCAGAGAAACGCCACCGTCGCTCTGCATTCTCTGCTGTCACCAAGTTTTTGAGTGGTGAATTTCCCTTGTTGAGGGGGAAGGGGGATGGTGGGGAGGGCATAGCAAGGGCACCTGTGGGTGACATAAAGGGGCATGCTTTACCACTGCTCGCTTACCAGCTGGGCCTCCTCTGTGACCCTGATGGGACCCAGGAGAGGAGCGGAGCCACAGAGCCCGCCTGGGCACTGAGCATGCCTGGTCTCCCCAGGGTGGGCCTATGTCAGGCCCGAGTGTGCCCAGTCTCCACTCCCCACCCCATCTCCAAGCTGCCCCGTGCAATCATTACTGGAGAAACGCCAACGCATCAGCTGTGTCTGAGCACCAAGCAGGAGCTCTTCCATCCACGCAGCGTGTGTAATTAACCGCCTTGAAATAACTCGGAGCCCAGCAATTGCTCCGTTGCAGGCAGCAGATGGAATTAGTGGGGATTCCCCACACACGCACACGGCCCCCCGTACTCCTCCCTACAACTGCCCCCGATACAGCATCCAACTCTGCCTCCCCCTCCATTCCATACAAACAGAATCCATCCTTACCACCGCTGCAGTTGCCTTCCATGCTCCCAACAACACTGGGATTTGGGTGCTGAAATGCAGCTGCCTCTGGGGTGCAGTGGGGGGACTGATCATACAGGGATCCTCCACCCAGTGCTGAGATTCAGTCATGTCTGTGGTGGTTGGGCATGGGGGCTGTTTATACAGGGATTCCTTGCTCAGGGCTGAAAGGCAGCTGTCTCTGGGGTGGAGCACAGGGGGCTGTTTAACACACTGGCTTTACACAGCACTGTAAATTGACACAGATATTATAGGAAGTAAAGAGACATGCACTGCCCCCAAGGGGTCACAGTCTAAGGCCCTGACCCCTAACACTTACCAGGAAGGATAACATTACTTTGCCAGAGCAGCCCCCTGGTGCACGACTGAGCACTAGGATGTGTGTGGGGATGGGGAATGCCTTTACACCAAACCTTCCAGGGAGGGATGTGGGGTCTAGTGGGTTAGAACAGAGAGCTCTAGGAGTCAGGATGCCTGGGTTCTATCCCCAACTCAGGAAGGGTAGTGGGTTAGAGGTAGGGGGCTGGGAGCCAGGACTCCTGGGTTCTACCAGAGGTCAGACTATGACTTAAAAAGTTGCTTTTGGGGGAATTCCTTAAAAAAACCCTGACCTCTGACCCCCTTGGGTCACAGCTCCAAGAATCCGGCCCACCGGGATCAAAGATGGGATATAAACTCATGTTAACCAGCAGCTTTTAACCCCAAGTCTGCACGGGAGCCACTGCATTTGCACCCCCATTAGCTGGGCAAGGCGAATCCGAGGGGGCCGTGTTGGCTTCTCCACACCCAGCCCTGACAGACAGAGGAGGGAGATACTCTATGATCCTTTGTATTCACCCACTCCTGGGGTCTCTGCTAGTCCCCTTCCCCTTTGTTCTGCCCTACTGCGCTCCCTCCCCCCACCCACACAGCATTCAGTCTGCCCCCTCCCGACAGGCCTATCTCTTCAGGTGACACAAAATTCCCATGCTTCAGGAGGATTATAATCCCACACAAGCTGCAGCCCCATTCCAGTGCCCACTGCAATGCCAGGGGATTATAATCCCACACACGCTGCAGATCCATTCCACTGCAATGATGCGGGATTATATACACACACACACACACACACACTGCAATGCCTTTCCAGCACTCCATGCACCCCCCATTCAGATGTAGCATCTTCACTGCAGTGATATTCCAGTAAAAGTAGAGATCCCAGGGAGATTATACTCTCCAGATGGGGCAGTTCCAAAGCCCCATGAATCTCCCCACTAGTGAAATAGGTGGCTTCTTGCATTGCCATTCCAGTGCTATGATGCCCTTTGCAGTATCCTTCCAGTGTCAGCTGCCATTCCAGTGCCACCCTACCCTCTGCAGTGCCCTTCCTCCTCACGGCATTGCTCCACCAATGCCAGATAAACCCAGCAACAAAATCTCCCTCAACTCTTCCAGTTACCAATTCTCCCTTCCCACACTGGGTGGTGGACCAGGTTCTACCCACATGTTGTCCTCCGCACCCCAGCCACAAGGTGCCAGAGCTGAGGGTGCAGCCCATGCACCTCCCATGCAGCTCCCTCCAATCACCCATCGATCCAGGCTGCCTGCCCTGCAACAGCCCCCCATGCCATCTGGAACAGCCAGGGCACAAGACACCCAAGCCCCACTCTCCCATTGGTGCAGACACAGGATGGACCCTAGGACAATTCGCCCAGCCCTGCCCACAATGCCTACTGCCCCCTCAGCCACCAGGATGGGAGCAGACAGGCTCCACACTCTACCAGTGCCATGCACATGGGCAAAAATGGTCGCACAGCTCTAAATTGGTCCTTAAGTGACTCTGCCAAGGTCTTGGGGAATCAAAGCAGCTGGGTTCCTCTCCTTCGCAGAGGATGAGGGCAGAGCCAGGCACTCACAGGGGAATCAGCCAGCTGATGCCACTAGCAGTCATTAAATTAACACCAGACCCAGCTCTGCAGAGCCCCCTGAAGTCAGTGGTCTGAGGGGACTCCAAAGATGGGTTTCAAGCCCTGGTTCTCGGAGGGGATTGGAGTCTGATGGGTTAGCGCAGGGGAGGCTGGGAGTCAGGACTCCTGGGTTCTATTCCTGGCTCTGCCACCAACATTGGGTAACTCCAACTCCATGCCTCTGTTTCCCTTCCCGCTCTTTGTCTAAATAGACTGTGAGCTCCTAGGGACAGGGACAGTCTCTCACTGTGGGTCTGTGCAGCGCCTGTCATGACAGGGCCCCAATCTTGGTCAAAGCATCTGCATGCCACTCTCATATAAATACCAGGTTTTTTTGGCAGTAAACCTTGCACACAGGAAAGCAATCACGCTGGATTACAAGGCTGCGTACAACTGGGAAGGTTTAGGTTTTTTTACAAATAAAGGATCACTTTTTAAGCCAGTTTGCAAAATCAGGTGCAAATCCATGCTTGCACAAACTACTGTAAATTAAACCTGGTGCTTGCGGGGGGAGGAGGGGGCGAGCTATTGAATTAAGGCCAGAAAGGGTCTGTGGGATTTATTTTTTTGCTCCTTCTTTTGGCTGCAGGGAAAGAAATCCGTCACATTTATCTGGGCCACCACTTTAAAGAAAGGAAAATTATAAAGAAATTACAAACCCCTTAACTACAAGGAGAGAGATTGCACAAGACGTGGGGGAAGGAGGGGTTTTCTTCCCTTCTCCAGCAACATTCAAATGTATCAATTAGTCACAGCCCCGGCTTTTGTTTTATAATTGGAGGAAAGGGGCAGCAGAAGGAAATTTAAAAGAGGAAAAAGCAATAGCCAAGCAAGCAGGTTTATAAACATGCAGGCACACACGCCAGAATTTGGAGCGAATTAAAGAAAGTTGAACTCCTGGGTGGAACGTTGTAGCGAGACGATAAGGAAAAGCAACAGAAGGAGAATGCTCTCCAGGGCTTTTGTGGGGCTGTTTTATCTGAAGTGATAAAACTCTTCGAGTGAAATATTCCAAGGAGAACCCTTCTCAACTATTCACCGCGAGAGGGAGGGAGAGGAAATCAACCTTTCAGTAGGTTCTCTTCTCTGTCTCACAGGCGTTGTGTCTGGGCCCAATCGCACACCAGTTCTCACCTGGACGTCCAGGCGGAGTTCGGTTTCATTTAGGCCAGTCGGGAATGGGCTTAGGCTACGCTGAAGTAAAGGCTCTAACGCCAAGGAAGGCAGCACAAGAATGGCTGGAAGCGGAAAGTCAGACACATTCTAATTAAAAACAAGGCTCCAGTTTTTAACAGGGAGGGGGATTAACTGCTGGAACAAACCCCCGAGGGCAGGGGTAGGTTCTCATCTCCAGGCCAGATGGCTGCCATTCCGGAAGACGCTTTAGACCAGTGGTTCTCAACCAGGGGGTACACTGAGGTCTTCCAGGGGGTACATCAACTCATCTAGATATCTGCCTAGTTTTACAACAGGCTACACAAAAAGCACTAGCGAAGTCAGTACAAACTAAAATTTCATACAGACAAAATGCAAAAGGAAGCAGTTTCTCAGTAACAGTGAACTATGACACTTCTGTATTTTTATGTCTGATTTGGTAAGCAAGTCGTTTTTAAGCGAGGTGAAGCTTGGGGATACGTGAGACAAATCAGACTCCTGCAAGGGGGACAGTCGTCTGGAAAGGCCGATACCACAGCTTTAGATAAACACAAGGACTTGAGCTCAGTGCAGGGGTGAGGTTCTCTGGCCTGTTGCGCAGCAGGGCAGACGAAAAGATCTAACGGTCCCTTCTGGCCTTTCAGACTATGTATCCAGGCTGGAAACCTCCCGTAGGCCCTGAGAAATCAATGTTGGGGGGCCGGATTGCGTTGGTTCAAGACCAGCAGCAGCCGGCTTCATCCAGTTTTAAGCCAGTGTCGATATGCCCCATGCAACATTGAAACCACCCCACTTGGCCCACCCAATCTTTGGCTCCATAGGCACAGGCTGAGAGCCCCCAGCTCTTTGCATCCAGCGATCTCCAAGTGCTCTCCAAAGCAGGCCTGTGTCATCATCTCCCTTCTATGGATGGGGAAACTGAGGCACAGGGAAAGCAGTGACTTGCCCCAGGTAACCCAGCAGGCCCATGGCAGTATTCAGCCTCCCGAGTGCCACAGCAGGGATCTAGCCTCTAGGCAAGGCTGCATTTGGGGTGTAAAACACCGCCAGAGGGACAGGGTGTGTGGGGAAGCCCCATCTGGCTCAGGTTCCATCCCTCCTGTACTTTGCATGGTTGCTGAGCCTCAGTTCAACCCCAGTGGGGCAAGAAGGGGTGAGGCTGTGGGTCTGGATCCACCCAACTTGATTTCATATGAATATTTCCAGTGCCCTGTCTCCAAAAATCATTTGGCAGGACAGAGCCAGCCCCCAAGCAAGTGGACATTCTGGAGAGAGGGCTTGGGTGCTGCAGGGGGTCGGACAAACCTACTGAACTACAACCCCGCTGCAACACCTGGCTTCTGCATCCAGACAGAGAGAACTGCTCACGTGGGCAAAAGGCCACGCTAAAAATCTGCTTGGATTCCCCTCCATCCCCAAAGAGCGAGTGCTGGGCATGTGGCTGAGGCCAGAATTAAAAGACAGCTATAAAATAGACTAGCTGCATATTTGTATCCGATCCTGGAGTCCATTCCCTGGGGTGAAAGACCGTGGCAGGTGTCTGTAAATCAAAGCCAAACACCTGAGACATAATAAGTGTGGGATGTAAATACATGGCTACATGAGATGGATAGACACAGACTCATTTCCCTCAGAACCATATTCATCATTCCCTCTCGCCCTGACAGTCCAGTTCTGGGCTGAGCAGACACAACAGAACTGGGCCATTCACACTGGGAGATTTGCCGTTGGTTTCCTAATAAAATTCATTAGAGTAGTTGAATTGAGTAGATACCCCACACACACACACACACACACACACACAGGGTGCTCTTGTCAGGTGGGGGCTTATTCTCAGTGTAGAAATCAGACATTCATTTAATTTGGTGGGAGAAAGGCCCTTGGGCGCCAGCCACATACAAAATCATGGAAACGGAGATGCTATTGTTTGATTTATCTAGGAAAAATTCCTCCCTCTTCCAAAGGCAGCGGTACGTTGCCCCCGATGCTGCGATAGTGTCTGACAGAGGGTTGGAAAAGCGATAAGGTGCTAGGCTGGAGTAATCTAACGCACAAAATTAATAATAAAAATGTTTGCAACATGCCAGCAGAGATATCTAACAGCCAGCCTGCGCTAACTAACAGCCCCTACTGTGAAACGCAAGCCAGGAGCTTCTCAACTGACTCCTATTTCTATGGTGGGGGGGTTAATTTTCTTTCAAATCCTATTTTATACAGGGCTTCACACACCACCACTTGTTTCCAAGGATGCCTTTAATTTCTGCTGGGAACCCTCCGCTCATTTCCAATATAATTAATAATGTTCTCCAGACAAACTCCCCTTAAAGGGCACAACACAGCCTCCCACCCCCACTTTGCTAAGAGAAATGCTCCCATCCCACGTCAAAATATTTCAAGATACAGACACTACAGTTAACTCCGGAAAGAGAGGTTCAGAGCTTTGAGCCAATGCCAGCAACATTTTGTCAGATTGTGCTTTCATCTCCCCCGCCAGCCTCCCACCCCACAGTGTAATTTCATAAGCTTTGGGGTGTTGTGTTTGTGTGTGAGAAACAACACTACAAAACACACACAAGAGGCACAATTCATGGACGCCCCGATCTGCTCCAATCCAAATGAAACCATCCCATTAATATTAAATAATAACGTGAAGCCTTAATAACAACCACCAATCTTCAGCCAGACCCATCTGGAAGCAGAATATCGCTATTTACGAATATGTTAAGCCTAGTCTAATCGCAGCAGTGGTGCTGTTCTTCAAACCATGCTGGAATTAAAGAATAATACCAACATACGGCTAATATTCACACTGCTTTCTTCCCTGCCTCCGTCTGGGCAAGATGTATTTTTTTAACTCAGCATTTCAGATGATCTATCCACCGGCGTTCCTCCTAATGCAAAGATATCAACTCCAAATGCCAGTTGCTTGCTTCAGAGAGATAACCTCAACCTTATAGATAAGGTTCACACGCGCGCATACACACACACACACACACACCGTGTAAAATAAATATATAAAAGACAGCCCCAGGGAAAAAATATTTTGCCAGGTCTCCACCCCCACTGGAGAGCGCAGCAAAAGCTAAAATGTCCTCAGCTCGCCTCGTTACACCCCCCCAATATCCCCTCACCCCCACTCCAATGCAGCAATGACTCCCCTGCTGCCCCCCCCATCCACAGACCCCAATGCCACCTCTGCCGGCTCTGTGTCAGCAGCAATGCAACCCCTAGCCCCCACACATAGATTCTTAAAATAGATGTCGGGGTGAGAAGGGGGTGCTCCCCACCCCTGAAATGTGCATGGATCGGCTGTAGCTCCACCACACCCCATCCCCTTGAAGTGATGCCCCCCACAACCCATCCCCACCACCTTGCTGCTTTGCAATGCTATGGAAACCCCCACGGTTGCCACGGCTGCAAAGGGTGAGGGGGGGGGAGGCTAGTGCAAATGGATGCAGCGGTACCCCACCCCCACCCCCTCCCATCGCCCCCCACCCCCAAGGGCAGCGATGGGCGCAGCATCCCGGTACCTGCTCCGGGGGGGGGCCTCGTACGTCCAGCTGCTGCAGAGGAAGGCAGGAGACAATAGAAAGGTGGTGGACCCTCCTCCTCCTCCTCCTCCTCTTCTCTCTGCCCCCCCCTCCCTGCCTGGCTCCCTTGCAACAAGAGATGCTGCTGGATGCTGCTCCCGCAATCCGCCTGCAAATATGAGTGGCAGCATCAGCACCACAGCTACAGCGCCGCCCCACCGCCCCTCCCTCCCCAGCAGGGGCGGGGGGGGTTGTGCAGGCAATTTGGCACTGTGGGGGGCATGCACAGAGCAAATACAGCCCCAGGCAGGGGAACCCACCCCAGTACACCCTGGGAGCCAGATTTCTCCCACCGCTGCCATGCACCAGGATAGGGACCGAGCCATGAAGAGCTAGGCAGCCTGGCCTAGTGGGTGGAGTACAGAGCTGAGACCCAGGACTCCATTATTGAAATGCTGGGGCAGCCTGGCCTAGTGGGTGGAGTGTGGGGCTGGGAGCCAGGACTCCATTATTCCAATGTCGGGGCAGCCTGGCCTAGTGGGTGGGAGCCAGGACCCCAGTTTTGCAAAGCTGCAACTGTCCACCACTTGAACAATTCCCCCCCAAACACACACATGATAAAATGGGGGTGATACATTTGCAAACTCTAGGGGACAGGAACCTAGATTTCCTGCATCCCTCTCAAGTGGGAAGGGGAGTGGGGTCAAGGGATTACAGAAGGGGGTGGCTGGGACTCGGGACTCCTGGGTTCTGTGGGAGGTCAGATTGGTGACCATCCCTGCCCCAACAAGCTTACAGTTGAATGGACAGAGGGTGGGAAGGGAAACTGAGGCACCAGTGGGGGAAGGGACTTGTGCTAAATGGGCCCATTGGTCTGAGGTGGGACAGGGAGGGGGTGGGAGAGATATTGGGCTGGATGGCCCATCCAGAGGGGAGGGCCTTGCCCAAGGTCAATGGCAGAACCAGGAATAGAACCCAGGTGTCCTGAGAGGCAGTAAATTACCACACTTTCCTTCCATTCTGCTCATCAACCAGCCCGGGGCCCTGGGAGGGAACGGGATTTAAGGGCACAAACAGATACAGTCAATGACAGGTGAGATGCTGCTGCAGCCCTTTGAGAATGGGAAAGTAACATAAAGTGCTGTTACAGTGGGGCTGGCCTGGATGTGAGGGGAGAGTGCCCCTACTGAGCCCCCAGCCCGCTCCCTGCACCACAGTGCTCCCTGCTTAGCCCCTCCCCCCTCCCTGCAGCACAGTGCCCTCCACCAACCCCTTCCCCGCGCCCTGCAGCACAGCACCCCCTACTGACCCTGTCCCCACTCTCTGCATACAGCACCCCCTACTGATCCCTCCCTGCTCCCTGCAGCACAGGGCCCCCTGCTGAGCCCCCCCCCCCACCACCACCCTGCAGCACAACACCCCTAGTTCCATTCTCCCACCCCTCAGCTACTTCTCCAGCAGCCCTCAGACTCTCCCCTTAGCACCACACTGGGGCCAGCACTGACTGAAAAGGGAAAGCACCCCTCACTGAGCCCCACACATGCCTTCCTGTAGGTCTCCCATCCCCACTGCACATGCCTTGGCCAGCCTCTTGGACCGGGCACCGGGACTGAACCAGGGAACCGCCCAGAGCTAAAAGTGGGAGAGCTCACACTGACTGTGGACCCATGCAGCACGCTGCCTGGCGGGGACAACTGTAGCCGGCTGCAAGCTCAGGGTTACCTGCCCAGGCGCTCTGGTTTGAAGCAAAGGCTGGGGGGGGGGAGGGTGTGAAGGTGATTCCCCAGCCCCCAAGAGACCCACCCCCACTTGCGCCTCTATTTGCAATTCCTTTTAAGCCACACTTCAAATTAAAAGAGCAGCCACTGCGGAGATGGATTCCAAGTGGGGACTCCATCGCTAGCTGTGATGAAGTGGGGGATTTTCTTATCTTTTCGTGGTTTTCCAGCGGGTTGCATGCAGAGGGGGTGGGACTCAGTGCCCCTGGGTGTTACTGGTTTACCGAGGTGCGGGGAGAGGGAGTTTGTTGTTGCAGAGGACCGGAGAGGAAACTTGGGGTCCCAGTCAATGGCCTGGAGGAGGGACACCCCAGCGACTGGTGACCTGGCGACCCTCACCGGAGACCCAGCTCAGGAGTCGCAGCCAGTTCTGGCCAGTGGGAGGACAATGGGCTGCGAAGAGAGGACCCCAGTGACCTGACCAGCGGTTCCAGACAGAGGGGGTCAGAGAGGAGAGGAGGCCCAGACAACCCTATTTACCTGGAAAGAAGACAATGGACAGAGGCAGGGCCTGGGGCTGGTGATCTCAGATGCCCAGCTGGGAAGCAGGGGGGCTCTGGGCTGGAGAGGGGGAGCAGGCAGAACCCACCTGGATGCAGGGGAGACTGGGATGTGCTGTGCTGAGGGAGGCCAGGCCTGAGGGTCAGAGGGTTTCCTATGCTGTGTTCAGTCGCTCAATGAACCCTCCTGTGTTACGCTGGCTGAGAGTCACTCTGGTCTAGAGAACAGGGTTGCATCATCCTCTTCGGGGTGGGGAGTGTGGAGGCCCCGGGGGTCCAAAGCGAGTGGACTCCCTGAGGGGGCCCACGGCGAGAGACAGACGTGCTAAGGCTCAGAGAGGTGCAGCTCCTGGAGGTGGAGGAGCCTGACCTTGAGAGAGAGTGGACCCCCAAGAAGGCTGTCTCACTGAAAGGGGCACCCCCCACAGACCGCACGGGGCAAGAGTGGGCACAATCTGTGAGTCCATGACACTAGCCCTATGGGCAACAAATCCACAGCTGGGCCCCGAGGACTGGCCACTGCCTTGGGAGACTTCAAACGCTCCCTGCCATCATCTCCCCTGCTGCACTCGCTGCTTCACCACCTGCCCCGCTCCTCACAGTGCCCCCTACTGGGCGAGGCCGGGAATAGCGGGGAGCTCCCCGCAAGCCAGCTCCTGCCCTGCTCCCCACAGCTCTGTGTGGAGCATGTCCTGGGGCCAGGACTGAGGGGCATCACAGGGCCGGTGGGGGTGTGTGGGAGGGAGGAAAGCGCTGACTGCAGGGCTAAGAGGAGCCCTTAGCGTGACCTAGGAAGGTCAGAGTGAGCCCATCCCATCCCCCACTTGCCGATAACCCAAGACCACAAGCACCTGGGCCCAGCCGAGCCACCCCCCAACCAGGGGGCCAGTGATAGAACAGAAGAGCAGGGGGCGTGGAATGGGACACAGATGGGGCTTTTCCCCTCTAGGGGGTGCCGGCTCTGATCCGGCAACAGGGCGGGGATCCGGCTGGGTCAGGGGGGCAGGGAACGAAACACGAGCCAGAGCCGGCTCCAGTCCAACCCCATATGCTCTGTTAGCTTCTAGGCTTTATTCCTCTCATACAGTGCAATGTGTTCAGCGTGGGGGGAGGGGTGACAGTGCCAGCTCAGCAGGCCCCACAGGTCCCTCCAGCCTCTCTGCCCCCCACACAACCCCCTCACATCCCCAAACTCCCACAGAGCCTCCCCACTCCTCAACCCCATCACTCGAACACAGCCACACCCTCCCCAGCCCTCCACCTCCTGCACCCCCTGCCCCCACACTGACCCATCACCCCGCCCACAGGGACCTCTCCCTGGGGTCCGTTCACCCCTCACCTAGCCCGAATGATGGGGGGTTGTGCCAGCTGCCAGGCTGAGACTTGACATATTCGTTACACACACAGGGCCCCAAACGGCTGGGAATGGAGTCACCCCACCCCCATCCCTATAGACGAAGCATCAGCCTAGGGGGTCAGGAGCCCCCTGCAGCTAATGGCTGAGGGTGGATGGGGGTCATTTGTCCTGGGACACCTTCTAGACTAGCTCTCAGATCTGCTGGGAAAAGGGGCTCTGTGGGGAGCCTTGGGGTAACCTTCACCCTGGAATCCAGTGAATCAGAGAGCAGGAGCAGAGCATGGGCAGCCCCAAGCCAATGCCCCCCCTTTGCCCCCAGCCAGCTGCTTTGCAAAACCATCACACACAACAACAGACTGTCTGCTGAGTAGGAGACCAGGGCTGGGTAGCAGGGGACTGCAGGTCAGGAGTGAAGGGCACCAGCAATGCTGTGGGGGGGAGGGAAGAGGGGGGAGCCCAGGGCTGGGATAGCAAGGGGCTGCAGGTCAGGACTGGGGGGCACCAGCAATGCTGGGGGGGAGCCCAGGGCTGGGCTAGCAGGGGACTGTGGTCAGGACTGAAGGGGGCACTAGCAGAACTGGAGGGGGAGCCCAGGGCTGGGATAGCAAGGGGCTGCGGGTGAGGAGTGAGTAGTCCCAGGAGGGGCACACACAGACCAATCCTTGCATGCAGATATTGTGCAGCTGATGGTCAGTGCCCAAGCTGCTAGGGGCTTGTCTGCCCCCCCAAGCCACCCCCCATCTGCAGGATGTGAGACGAGCACCCAGAGAACCAGTTACGCACCAGACTGACTCATGCCCAGTAGCCCATCCCCAGCAGTGCCAAGGGCTGCATGACCAGGACCAGCTCACTGTGCAATTAGCTCTGATGGCTCGGAGCAGGAAGGCTGCTCCCCCCCCAGGCCCCATTGCAGCCCCCCAGCAATGGGATGGGGGTGCCATGCTGCTCCCCCACAGGCCCCATTGCAGCCCCCAGGGTGTGCTGTGCCACTGCCTCACTTCCTCCAGGCCCCACTGCATCCTCCCCAGCAAGGAGGTAGTCCAGGGCACTGTGGTGCTGCCTCCTGTGCCCCACTACAGCCCCCCAGCATGGCAGAAGAGGGCTGCCTTGTGGTGCCAGCCC
The DNA here is from genome assembly GCF_013100865.1 of Trachemys scripta elegans. NCBI lineage: Eukaryota > Metazoa > Chordata > Testudines > Emydidae > Trachemys > Trachemys scripta. The sequence goes on from NC_048304.1 coordinate 32,727,224, forward strand.
CCCCCCCCCCTTAGGCTGGGCATGGAGCAGCCACTGGTTGCTTAGCAGCCCTGGAGCACACTTGGCTGTTAGGGGAGGCTGGGGTAGGGGGGGAGGGCTGAGCGACCTTTCCTGCCCTTGCATGGCAGAAGCAATTAAATCAGTGAATGCAGAACCAGGGCGTGGGGGGGGGGTGTCTCGACAACAGAGCATGGGCTGCAGCTTGGAGCCTCCCCCAGGGCAGAGGGAGGGAATGAGACAGGCACAGAGAAGACGGAGGGAGGAGGGTGATCCCTGGGCAGAATCCCACTTCGGACTGCTATGAACTGCCCCAGGGCAGCACCTCCCCAGCTGCTGCCAGCCTAGGGTGGGGCACGGCAGGTCCTAAATGATGCTCCTGCCTCGCTCCCCACAGTGCCCCCTGCTGCGAGAGGCCAGGGCTGGAGTAGCCGGGATTCTCCCCCCACAGCCACACTCCCTGGAGCATCTCATTTATGAGTGTAAAGTGATTATTATCCCCTCCCAGCCCCTTCCCCCATCCTGTGGCTCCTGCTCCCACTGACTCCAATGGCTTTGCTACTAAATGGATCTGTCCCTCCTGGAAACACGTCCTATGGGCCAATCCTGAGCAGCCGCCTTCCCCACTCTCCACTGAGAACTGTGGGGACCCAGGCATCCAGCAAGAGAAAGACATGCCCTGCCGGGCAATCAAGGACTGTGCAGCAGGGAGCAGGGCGGGGGCCCCGGTTGGGGCGCTCTCCCCTTGCAGCCTGTGCTGACCCCAGTGCCTCAGCGCGGTGCTAGAGGGCGCAGTGCTGCAATGGGTGCTGGCTTTTGGATGAGAACTAAAACCGATGGTCTAACCCGCCTTAGGCATTACAATTCCCGGGGCAACCCCCCTCCCCACAATGCTGTGGTTTGAAACCTCAAGTCCTGGGCAGGTGCCAGGGATGCCAGTCTGACTCTCTGAATATTCTCTGCTCTTCAATTGGATGCAAGATACTTCCTGTCTTAAACTGCTGAGCAGTATTGTTACACATTCTAAGAGATGCTATGCCCCACCCCAGAGGCGGCACCATCTCAGCATGGGCAAGGGACACCTGCATTGACTGCCCCTGAGTCCCACCCCAGAGGTGGCTGCATCTAGCGCCGGGCAAGGGATCCTTGTGTAAACAGCCCCTGCGCCCCACCCAGAGGCAGCCTCATTTCAGTACAGGACAAGGGATTCCTGTATAAATTCCCGATTTACTCGGGAAGTCCAGACAATTGAGCTGATTCCTGTAAATTAATAAAATTGCAGAAAATATTTAAAAAAAAAGACAAAGCAGAAAAGTCCGTGTGTTTGTCAGAGCTGAGATCTCAGATCCAGTGTGACAAGCAGGTCAGAGGGTTACAGACAAGACCTCATTAGGAATCCAAGCCACGGCACGTCTAGGGGGTCCTGCCCTGGCCTCCCCCCCAACCAGGGCATAGCGTGTGTGTGTGGTGGGGATTCATCCTCAGACTGGTACATTCAGAGAAGTGCATGCATGATAAGAGCCATCTAGTGCCCTCCACAGGGCCCAGGGTGCCCAGCTACCGGTCGAGGATGGTGGGAGCACAGGGCTACAGGGTGAGAGGAAAAGCAGCTGTGTGGTTATCATGAGCCTTGGGGGAAGGAGGGAGCGAGACAGAGGAGTGGAGCTGGAATGAGGGGGATGGAATGAAAGCACATGGAGGAACATGGAGGACAGATAGCTAGAAACACGGCCAGAGACAGCTGGAAAGCTAGAAAGCGGAAAAAGAAAACCAGCCTGAAGAATGAGCGAACGGACAGACCGTGAAGGCTGAAGAAAGAACGAACAAGCGAACGGATGGAAATGCAGGAGAGCAACGAGGAGAATGAATGAATGAGAATAGGAGAAAACAGCCCAGAGGACACAAGAGCCAGGAAAGGCAGAGCTGGGCCAGGCCAGGCCCTGGGAGGCAGCCCAAGCAGTTGGCGGAGGGGATCTCTTCACACAGCTTCATTCCACGCGGCATCTCTCCCACCCAATGCCCGGCACCAGGAACATGGCACGTCCTGTAAGCACGAACGCTGCCTCCTGCATTTATCCAGCATTCCCTCCCCCGGTGCTGAGATGCAGCTGCCTCTGGGGTGGGACGTGACAGGTGTTTATACAGGGATCACTTACTAATGCTATCTACGCCTGCTAATGCTCCTCACTAATACTACAATTACTACTACCCACTAACTACTAATACCACCTACTAACACTGCCCACTGCTTACGCCATTTACTAGTATAGATTGCTAATCCGCCTACTAGGATACGCCTTACAACGCTATCTATTACTAACACCCCTTCCTACAAACATCACCAACGCACTGTCTCCAAGGAAAAATAATCTGGAAAAACTGAAGGGATGACTATAAATTGGATGAGTTCATCCAGATTAAGGCCCTGTGTGGACACTCTCATTTGGAATAAAAGTGGCTTGAATTCAGAGCTTTTTCAAGGGTAGATAATTAATCTGGCGTCAGGGAGGTGGCGAATTTAAAGCAGATTGGCCATTCCCGACTCATTCTGGGTGTGGATGCTCTAGGTCTGGAGACAGAGATCCACCTATGGAGTTTCATCAGCCACAAATGCATTCGTAAACAAGCCTTAAAGCTAAACCAGAGTCATCCCATTTTATTCCAAATGAGAGCATCCACACAGGGAGTTAATCCAGTATAACTAGACCAGTACAATAATGCTGGTAAATTGCCTTGTTAACACTACTCCTTCTCCCATAATACCCCTCCCTACTGCTGCGAGCAGTAGTGTTTACTTGTACTGTGCCACAACCACCTACTAATCCTGCATCCCAATACTGCTCCCACCTGCTCATGCGAGAGCGGTTGCCCACACAGCTCTGGCCGCTGGCTGGTGCACAGACCCCGCAGCCCAGGGAGGTGTTGGTGGGCTGCAGACTTGGCTTACAGGCATTGGTTTATTCACCTTTCGATGCCTCATGTCCCTGCCTGTCTGTCTGCCACCCCCCGGCCCCCACTCTGCTGATTAAATATTAACGGAGCTCTCATCCCTAGCCTGTGGGCCCCAGGGCTGCTGTCTGCCAAGGCCCTGGACATGCTGCCCCAAGGCATTGCTTGACTCTGCACTGCCTCCAAAACAGGAGCATAGCACCCCCTGCAGGGTGCCCCCAGCCCTGCACTGTTACCACACACGGGACAGGGGGAATCTGAATTTCCCCCCTCAAATACTGCATGCCCAGAAGGAGTTGGAATAGTCCCCCAGTTAGCACCGACCCCGGTGTGAGCCTGCCCTAGGCTCCAGCCCACACCCCATCACCCTCACGGGACACTCTGGTAACGACCTTGTCCGGCACACAGAGGGGGCCTGGCTATCGCCCCCATCAGCACCCCCTGCAGAGGGCTCCGCAGCACTGCGCTGTTATCGCAGGTGCACACACACACTCCCCTGTTGGGCGCTGCATTGCCAATCCCCCACCACTGCCCCCTGCCCAGGCCTGCGAGCACAGCAGGCTGCTGGAACATGGCAGTGGTCAAGGGCAAAACAGCAAAATCCATCGTCCTCAGTCGCCATTGGGCAACAGAATGTAAAGAAAAAACCTGGGGGCCTTTCTCTCTCCCCGAACACATCAGTATCAGCCTGGTGCCAGCAGATGGCTCTGGGTGTCGGGTTCTCATCGCACCAGGCACCACGCACACACAGTGCGGCTCCCGCATCGCACTGGGTGCCACACACACACAGCTCCCACGGCACAGACTTCCGCAGCCTCCTCATTGCACTGGGTGCTGCTGAGACCCCTCCCGTCCTGGCCGTCTCATCACACAGACCCCCCCGCAATCCCCTCATTGTGCCACGATGTGACCCCTCATCACTCCAGGTGCCTTGCAGAACTTCCCGACCATGTTTGGGTGCCCTGTTGTGCCAAGAACTGCACAGACCCCTGTCCAAGATGAGGCCCCTCACCACCATGCCATGTGGCGCACAGCCCCCCAGCCAGCCAAGCTCTGGGGCCTCGCTGCCCCAGATGCTACACAGCCCCCATGACCCAGGTCAGGGCTGCCCCCAGAGCTGGCGCTGCACCGACACACAGTGAAAGCCAGGCCCTGCCCGATCGGTTCACAGGCCAGACGCAGAAAGGATTCTTCTCCCTATCTGACTGACAGGGAAACTGAGACACAGAACAATGATGTGACTTGCCCCAGGTCACACAGGGCATCTGCAGCAGAGCCAGGAACCGAACCCCATTGTCCCGAGTCCCCCACCAATCACTTACCCACCAGGCCCCCTTCTGCCTCCCCAGCCACTAGCCAACAGGGCACCACTCCACCTCACCTTGCTGGCCCCCACTCCGCCCGGCTGGGCCAGTCTTGTCCAGCAGTGGCTGGCACTGGCCTGCTTCAGCCTCGCGGTACCGCTCCAGGGGTTGCATCAGCAGGTCCAAAGTTCTCAGTCGGAGGTTACAAGCACATCCATGCGCCCCCACAGCCAACGGGGCAAAGCAAGCCCCTGGTGCCAGGGCCTCAGCAGCCGCCAATGCCCTTGGCAGAGCCTGTGCCCAGCAAGTCCCAGCTCCCGCATCCCAGGCAGACAGAGCGGCACTCTCAGAAGGGTTCCCTAAGATGCACTACCTCCCCGCCCAGGGGTAACAGAACCCAGGAATCCAGGCTTTCCCCACTCCGCCTCACTCCCTAGGAGCAGGGCCTAGGAGTCCTTCCTGGCTCTCTCCACATACACTCCCGCCCCAGCCCCTAAACTCCCCTCCCCCAGCTGAGAATGGGACCCAGGAGTTCTGATTCCCCTATTGTAACCCACTAAACAATGCTTAATGTGGGAGGAGGGTTCACAAAGGGTCACAGACCTGCCCCTCCCCGCAAAAATAAAAGATTTAAAAATCAAGCTGGGTTGACCTTTAAGTGCCATTTTACTAAAGCTTCTGCTCCCAATTTTTGATAATTCCCCCATGCTTCTTTCACCCACTAAGCACTGTCACGCGCCCCGTCCTGCCCCGGGGTGAAGCCCAGGAGTCCAGGTGTCCCCGTCCCCTGTTCCAACCCACTAGAGCTGGGGCCCAGAGCTGAGAACTGACTCCCACAGGTGCCAAGTCTGCCAATGTTTGCTGATTTGGTGAAGCTTCCAGCTGCTGGAGTCATGTGATAAGAAGAGTCTCAGGTTTGGCTTACAACAAAGAAGCCAGGTCCTAGCCCACAGGGCTGAAGAGAAACCGGGAAAGTGTGATCCCAAAAGAATCCAAACCAGGAACATGAAGTAACAGATTCATAGATTCATAGATTCTAGGACTGGAAGGGACCTCGAGAGGTCATTGAGTCCAGTCCCCTGCCTGCATGGCAGGACCAAATACTGTCTAGACCATCCCTGATAGACATTTATCTAACCTACTCTTAAATATCTCCAGAGATGGAGATTCCACAACCTCCCTAGGCAATTTGTTCCAGTGTTTAACCACCCTGACAGTTAGGAACTTTTTCCTAATGTCCAACCTAGACCTCCCTTGCTGCAGTTTAAACCCATTGCTTCTGGTTCTATCCTTAGAGGCTAAGGTGAACAAGTTTTCTCCCTCTTCCTTATGACACCCTTTTAGATACCTGAAAACTGCTATCATGTCCCTTCTCAGTCTTCTCTTTTCCAAACTAAACAAACCCAATTCTTTCAGCCTTCCTTCATAGGTCATGTTCTCAAGACGTTTAATCCCAGCCTCCCCCGCTGCACTCTAACCCACTACACCCTACTCCCCCCCCAGAGCTGGGCTAGAACCCAGGAGTCCTGATTCCCCACCCCACCCCCTACTCTAACCACTACACCCTACTCCCCTCCTAGAGCTAGGCTAGAACCCAGGAGTCCTGATTTCCAGCCCTACCCCCCCCAATAACCACCACACCCTATTCTCCTCCCAGAGTTAGGGGCAGAACCTAGGCATCCTGACTCCCATTCCCCACCTCAGTCTTTTCCACTAGACTCACTCTCCACCCAGATATGGAATAGGACCCAGGAGTCCTGACTTCCAGCCCACCACCCTCTAACCACTGGACCCCATATCCAGTCTTGCAATCATACTTCCTCGTTGGGCTTTAGTTCTGTGTCTACGAACCGCCTTCCCCCCACCCCCGTTCTTGGACTCTGGGCTCTGCAAATATACCAAATTTAATCAGCCATTATCAAGGTTACAATAATATTTGAGTTTGGTGCTAAACCCAGATTGAGTGACTCAAGGACAGGGCCCCAGGGCTGTGAGTGGCTGGCTCAAGAGGATGGGGAATGGGACATAGACCCTTTCCCTCTAGGGGGCACCAGCTCCGTTCTGGCTCCAGGATGTGGGGGCTGGTTGGCTGAGGAGGCAGAGGCTGGGACATGGGCCAGTACTAAAGGATGAATTATTGTTCGCTATTAATGCTCATTGGTTTCTAATTTGTATTCATACTGACTTGTGAGCCCGGCTAGTAGCTGTCCTCTATCTCAGCCCCATCCTGATAACATGGCAGGACCCTGCCCCCCTTGGGCCTCAGAGACATTCCACAAGCCAGCCGGCCACCAGGTGCTGCAGGAAGCAATCAGGGGAGGGAATGGGGATCCCATTGTGCGTGTCTCTAGGGACAAGGATAACAATACCCCTGCCACCCCATAATAGCCCTTCTCCAGCCTGGGGCCGGCAGGCTCAGCCAAGCTGATGCCATGGGAGCCGCCGCTGGTTAATTGCCTGGTGGATTCAGTACAGGGATGAGCCGACTCATTCTTTCCATTTCATTGTTTCGTTCCATCGCTACTGGTCCATCTCCTGGGAGAGAGAGTGAGGGGGGCAGCGGGTGGGTTCGAGTGAGTTCAGAGGGTTTTATTTATCTACCCACAGCTAAGACTCCCAGTACAAACTCAGCCTTTCCACTGTAGGGGGCGCCAGCCGCAATCCCCAGGGCGGGAGGACTGGGGGAGTCTGAGGGCAGGGAATGGGTCTTGGGGCCTGTCCCCTCTAGGGGACACTGGCACTTATCTAGCCCCAGGGTGGGGGGACTGGCTGCCTGGGGGGGGAGCGGGAATGGGATATGGGGCTTTTTCCCACAAGGAGGGTACCACTCCTATCTGGCTCCACTGTGATGCTACTGAGTGTCCCATCCCCTGTAAAACAAGTATGGGTCTGAGATCAGGGAGCAATGAGGCAGGAGTCTCAACTGGCACTGTTTGGCTTTCTGAGGGCAGTGTCACCGCCCAGGGCCACGGAGAGAACCCAGGAGTCCTGACTCACAGCCACCAGCTCCCACTCCCTACCCAGAGCCGGTGAGAGCATTGACAGGGTGCAGTTTAAAGGTCACGTCTGATTTCTGTGTCTAATCCGCTTACAGGGGAGGCAGTGGCTTGTGTTTACCTGCCTGGTTAATACCAGACAGCACTTATCTGTCTCTGCAATCCATATTCCCAATCAATGCCTTTCATAATTCAATTTCTCAGCTGCCCCAGATTTGGGGAACAACTCCCCCTCCTTCCTAACCTCCCCATGTCCTTAAATGGAGCAGCCAGGTACTGCCCCCACAGCCAGTGCTCCTGCCCCGCTCCCCACAGCGCCCCCTGCTGGGAGAGACCATTATAGTAGTGTCAAAAGACCTCATTGTACCAGGCTCTGCACAGCCCCTGATGGAGAGCGAGGGCCCTGGTGCTACACAGACACACAGTGAGAGACAATCTGTCCCCAAGAGCTCAACAGCTACACAGATAAAGGCAGGGAGAATGGCAGAATTACTCTCATTTTACAGCTCGGGAAGTGTGGGCTCCCTCAGTATTTTTAGTTGACACTGCAGGCCCCTCCCCCCATTTTTAGGCTGGTACGTTGGCATTCCCTGGTATAGCAAATTAGACTGTAGCAGCCCCTAGAAGTGTTAGTTCCTGCTATTGCATTACTGAGTCTTTGCAGCTATAGTGTCCTAGTATTTTTTGTTGCTACTTTAGACTAGCCTCATATTTGTCATATGACACGGGTGCAGCTTGAGTGTTGAGGGATATAGTCCCTCAGCTAGTAGTGGTTTGGTTGCTACGCTAGTACCACCTGGTATTTTTGAATAGTATCCCCTAATAATAGAGGCTGGTACCTGAGTATTTTTGTGGGTTACTCTCTAGCACAACTCCATGTTTTTCAGCACTGCGCTAGCATCCCTGACTATGTCTGGTGGCCTTGCAACAGCACCAGCTAATGTAGCAGCACCACAATTTTTAGGCAGGTACTCAAGCACTCATTAGTATTCCTGGATGGTACTGCAGGATCACCTAGCATTTTTCCTGGGCCTCTAACGCTATAGTATAGTTACATGATACTGTAGCATCAGCCTCTAGTATTTTTAGGCTGGCTCTGCTTTGGGACTGAGTAACTTTGACTGCTACTGTAGCAGGTCCTATTTTTTTGTGGCTGATACTCTGGTGACCTGCAGTATTTTTGTAGCTGGCATTACAGTGTCCCCTCGCATTTGGGGGCTGGTACTCTACCATCCCTGGGTATATATTGGAAGGTACTGCAGCATCTCCTGGTGGTGCAGGATGGGTCTGCAGCATCCCGTGTACCTTTTTGGCAGGTACTGCAGCATCCCCTAGTGGTGTAGTCTGGTACTGCAACACCCTGCATCTGTTTTCCTGCTTCAATGCAGAGGCTGCGAGTGCATCTGGGGAGCAGCCTCTCTCCCACGAGCAGAGGATGAGCTCTACAGGCAGCTGCCACAGGGTCAGCTTAGCAGGCAGATGACTTGCGGCAGGCGGCCCCCTCAGCCCCCTCCAAACACGTGGCAAAGGTGAAGCGCCCCCGTGTACCAAATGAGGAGGCTGTACTGGGCGCCAGGCTTGAAGAGGTTTTTTTTTAGGGGGGGGTAGGGGAGCAGTGAACTGGCAGCTCACACAACAGTTCAGAAATTGACACCATGTCAGATGCTGGGGAGTGCGGTGGACACCACCCCTGGCATTGCAAGTGGCGGGGAGACACATACACACACCCCGCATGGACCCACGCCACTGGGGCCAGAAATGAATTGCACAAGGAGACAAACCTAACACACACAGTGCTGCCCAAAGCAGCCCCTGCTGGGAGAGGCTGGGGCTGGAGTAGCCAGGATTCTCCCCCTGCAGCCAGGGCTCCCTGGAGCATCTCACTTATGGGTGTAAAGTGATTTTTATCCCCGCCCAAGCCTCCCCTGCATCCTGTGGCGCTTGCAGAGGGGGTTCCCACTGATTCCAATGACTTTGCTGCTATATGGATCTGGCCCACCTGGGAACAGGTCCTATTGGCCAACTGGGAGCTGCTGCCTCCCCCGCCCTCCTGGCTCATCCATTAGCTGTAGCAGGGATATTAATCACTTTCCATAATGCCCCTCTCAGTCAGGTTGGGGACCCAGGTGTCCTGCAGCAGAAAGACATGTCCTGCCATGCAAGCAAGGACTGTGCAGCAGGGAGCAGGGCGGGGGCCCCAGTGGGGCACTCTCCCCTTGCAGCCTGTGCTGACCCCAGTGCCTCAGCGCGGTGCTAGAGGGCGCAGTGCTGCAATGGGTGCTGGCTTTTGGATGAGAACTAAAACCGATGGTCTAACCCGCCTTAGGCATTACAGTTCCCGGGGCAACCCCTCCCCACCCCGCAAAGCTGCGATTTGAACCCTTGAGTCCTGGGCAGGTGCCAGGGCCAAGGATGCCAGTCCAATTCATGACACCCTCAGTGCTCCCAAGCCAGGCACATGCCCCTGGAAATAAATATATAGATAAAGGCAACACAAATCTATTTTCAGAGACCAGATTGTTCCATTAACGTTGTCTTTGTCAGATGGGCGGGGAGGGGGAGAATGTGTCTAACATGTCAGGTTGTGGGGGGTGGGGCGGGGCGTTGTGGCAGCATATTAAGGCCCAGCTCCTAATTTGAGGCCGGTATGACAGCAGCTGTGACATGTGCAATACAGAATGATAAATATAATCTGTCACCCGGGGAAAATCAATAGTGGTTTATTTATTTATTTATTCTGTCTCGCGTGTGATTTGACAAGCAACGTTAGGGAAAAAAATATATAATCACGCAACAGATTTGCTTCCCCCACCTCTATTCTGGTGTCTGGGCTCTGTATAAAGAAATGCCTCACCCCAGAGGCAGTTGCATGTCAGCACCAGGAGAGGGATCCCTGTGTAAACAGCCCCTGCGCTCCACCCCAGAGGCAGCTGCATCTCAGCTCCAGGAGGGGGAATCCCTATAAACAGCCCCCCATCCCAGAGGCAGCTGCATCTCCTTTGTTCAGCACCCTGCTAGCCATTTCTCTGAGGCTGGGCTGGGGCATTACAGAAATGTCTGTCTCCTGGGTGAAGCACTAGCGGGCTGGCGCGGAATGTGCTGACTCCGGGGCGGATTCAGCCAGGATGATCTGGCTGTTATTGACGTATTTATCAGAGCGATTTCCTCTTCCCATGTCACTGCGACACAAATAACCAGGCATGGTAGAAGGGCAGGCGTCTGGGAACAGGCACTGGGGGGGATGGGGTGGGCAATGCTCCCGCTCTTGCATTGACACACAGCAGGGCTCACCCTGCCAGCAAGGGGCACCAGGAACACATGGCTCCACTGAGCAGGACTCCTTCCCTCCAGTAGGGAGTGACAGGGACACAGTCTCATTCCTCCACTAGGCACAACAAGGACACACACAGCGTAAGTCTCATTTCATCCAGCAGGGGCAACAGATACACAGACACGGGCTTCAGCAGAGAGGGAGGGGGACCCAACCCCTGACCCCTCCCTCAGCCAGTAACACATTAAGCCTCCAGCTCTGCAATGGGCTCCCTCCCCTAGAATCTTCCGGGGACAGACAGCAGGGCTCCCTCCTACATCTGGGAATAGAACCCAGGACCCTCAGCCCCCCCACCCCACTCTAGCCACTAGACCTCACTCCCCTCCCACTACTGGGAATTGAACCCAGGAGTCCTGACCCCCAGCCCCGCCCTCTAACCACTAGACCCCATTCCCCTCCCAGCCATCCCTCAGCTCCAGAAGACCTGTCAACGCTGGTTCTCCACTTGTGAGGTAACTCCCTTCTCTTCAGCTGTCATTATATAATGCCTGCATCTATAATTTTCACTTCATACATCTGAAGAAGTGAGATTTTTTACCCACGAAAGCTTATGCCCAAATAAATCTTAGTCTTTAAGGTGCCACCGGACTCCTTGTTGTTTTTGTGGATACAGACGAACATGGCTACCCCCTGATAGGGCATAGGAAAGAAGCAGAGATGGGGCTGGGGTCGGCAGGGGGCTCCCAACATGAGCTTGGGGGTGGGGGCTGTGAGATGGACAGATGGACCCAAGTGGGGGACAAATGGGAACTGGGACTATTGATTTTATTATATTTATTACATCTCTGAATCCTGTTGTTAGGTACAAATATACACAGCAAGGAATCTGTACAGCTGGGCTCACAGGGGAAGGGGAGGGATCCTGACTGTGACCCACACCCCACCCCCCCGCTCCCAAACCAACCCCCTGCACTCCCCCTCCATCATCAGCCACATGCATCAGCCCCCAGGCAACCTCCTCTTCCCTGCAGGGCAGGCGGGATACCCCAGGCAGCTCCTACCAAAGTAAGGGAAGTCACCCCGCCCCCTGTGGACCCACACTGGACCCTGATGCTGGAGCGCATGAGGATGTGTTTGAGGGATGTCAGACGAGATCTTACTAATTTCACAACCCCCTCCCCACGTTAACTCATGTCTCCATCCCGCATTAATAGAACCCAAGAGTCCTGACATGCAGCCACCTCCCCACCCACTCAACCAGTAAAGGACCCATCCAATTGCCCCCAGAGCAGCTTCTGCACCCACTGGAAGGGCTGTCTCTCTCCCTTGCCCTACACCCTCTCCTCAGATGCCCCTTTGCCTCGTCTCTGTGTCACCCCATAGTGGGGGAGCCGGGAAGTCAGCTGGCAGATTTGGGGGGACAGGAGATCCCAGCTTGGGAGGAGTGGGAGGAAGAGCCACAGCTGGTGAGGAAGAGCAGACCCTAAAACACACAGAGCAGAGGGGTCAGTCTAGCTCTAACCACTACAGCTCACTCCCCTCTCAGAGCCCAGAACAAAACCCTCGAGCCCTGCCCACTTGGCCAGGGGTTCTTAAACTGGGGTCAGGACCCCTCTGGGGGTCACAAGATTATTACATGGGGGATCGCGAGCTGTCAGCCTCCACCCCAAACCCCACTTTTAGAATGGTGTTACATATATAAAAATATGTTTTTAATTTATAAGGGGGTCACACTCAGAGGCTTGCTGTGTGAAAGGGGTCACCGGTACAAAAGTTTGAGAACCACTGTGCTAGGCCCCCTTCCCTTCCCTTCCCTTCCCTTCCCTGCAGCTCTTACGTGTTTGTCTTTATAAATGGACGTCGAAAACCCCGTCCTCCACATCCTGGACCTCCTCCTCGCGGATCTCTGCAGAGACACACACAGCTCTTTGCGGCTGCAACCCCAACGGAGCAGCCCACGCTCCCACCACAAGGGGGAGACACTCAGCTAGGATTCATTATGGCCAGTACTCCCAATGCACTTTGACAAGCACGGATCCCTCCCACGCGCTGAGATGCAGCCTCCTCTGGGCGGGGCAAGGGGGCTGTTTGTACAGGGATCCCTCCTCTGGTGCTGAGATACAGCTGACTCTGGGGTGGGGTATGGGGGCTGTTTGTACAGGGATCCCTATTCTGGTGCTGAGATACAGCTGACTCTGGGGTGGGGTATGGGGGCTGTTTGTATAGGGACCTTTCCCCAGCGCTGAGATGCAGTCTCCTGGGGCGTGGGAGTGCTGTTTATACAGGGATCCCTGACCTGGTGCTGAGATGTGGCTGGCCCTGGGGTGAGGGCTGTTTATACTGCTGTCCCTCACCCAGCGCTGAGATGCAGCTGCCTCTGGGGTGGGATGCGGGGGCTGTGTAGACAGGAAGCCTGTGCGGAAGCAGGCTGGGATAACACAATGTGTTGGTTGCCGGGGGCCCATGGTGGGGGTGTCTCAAAATAGCTGCCAGGGCTCAGAGCACCATTCCGCACCATCTGCAGCGACACAAACAGGAAGCAGCATGGTGCAGTATTATGGGCCAGCACTGAGGCCTCGGCGGGGTCAGGAAATCACATGGAGGAGGTGTTATCGGGCTTGCAAGCTGGCTTCCGGCACAACACTAGGGCCATGGGGAGAGTGGGGGAGGGGCTAGAATCAGGTCTCCTGGGTTCTCTCCCAGCTCTAGTAGGAGAGTGCTGGAGGGGTTGGGGTGCGCCCTCAGCTCTGGGGTAGGTGGGTGGGGCTGCCCCCCGGTGGCCATACCTGTGTGGCGTGGGGATCTGCAGGCCGGGCGGGGCAGTGAGAAGCTGAAGGAGCGGGCGGGGACGTGGGCAGGGCTGGCCAGGCTGAAACTCTTGGCCCGTTTGCGGCACTCCAGGGAGAGGTGCTCCCGGCACTGCCTGTGGCAGTTCACACCGCAGCCTGGGGGGGCAACAAGGGAGGTCAGGGGGGGTCGGCCCTGCGGCTCCCCTTGGTGCAACCCCCCAAGACCCCACACCTTCCCATATACCCTAATGCAGCCCAGGTCCCTCACACACCTCCCTGGCCCCAGCTCCCCAATTCCCCCTGCACTTCCAACTCCCCCATGCACCCCCACAGCCCAGCTCCCCTGGTGCACCCCCACAGCCCAGCTCCCCCCATGCATCCCCTCATCCCAGCTCCCCAATTTCCTGGTGCACACCCACGGCCCAGTGCCCCCAATGCACCGCTCCATCTTCTGCAAAGCACCCCCAGCTCCCTCCTCATGGCCCCACACCTCCCTATATACCCCCAATGCACCCCTATCTCCAGAATACAATCACCCAAAGCCTCTTTCCCACAGCGCAGCCACAGCTTCCCCCCCCAAGAACCCATAATTTCCCCAGGCAACCCCCTCCCCCCCTGCCCCCCATACTCACAGCGGCACTTTAACCCCTGTTTGTAGATTCCCAGTATCTGGGGAGAAAGATGTGAGGGGATGGGGTCAGTGAGGTGGGGGGGGGCATGCTCAGTTACACTCCAGCAGTCGAATTGCTACCGTTGAAATGAGCTAATTTCACAAGATTTCGTTTCAGCTTTCTGTCCCAATTCCAAGTGTCCGGTTCTCGGGATCTCCCATGGAACGGACAAGCCGAGCATCGACCAATGCTGGTGAGGGGGACGAGCTGACACTGGGACGCTTATCCCTGCTGTGACGCAGCTGACTGGGGTGGGGGCTGTTTATACCGCTATCCCTCACCCAGCACTAAGTTGCAGCTGCCTCTGAGGTGGGACACAGGGCCTGTGTATACAGAGATCCCTGACCTGGTGCTGAGATGCAGTTGGTCCTGGGGTAGGGCACATGGTCTGTTTATACAGGGATCCCTCACTGGGTGCCGAGATGCAGCTGGTCCTGGGGTGGAGTGTGGGGACTGTTTATACCACTACCCCTCACCCAGCACTAAGATGCAGCTGTCTTGGGGGCGGGGGGGGCACGGGGGCTGCTTATACAGGAATCCCTTGCACAGTTATCCCAGGATAAAGGTGCCTTCCCCCCATAGAACTCATCCTCTGAGAACAGCGAAGTCCCTTTACCCCAGTCTAACTGGGCCCTCTCTGGGTGAAGGGGTTGTCCTGTGATAACTAGGCTGGGACAAGGAAAGCTGGAGAGCTGTTGTGTGCTGAGATGGAGTCTGCGTCTCTTCAGTCATCTCCCCTGCCCCAGGGTCTAACCTCCCTTTTGCCCTCTCCGTGGCCGCAAAACACCCCACTAGCATGGTGCGACTTTCCCTCGCGGAATCAACCCCCCAGTCATGTGGAACAAACCCCCCAATCTATGGATGGTGGCAGCTTGGGGGTCCTGTGTTCTCACAGGGGGGCCACAGAGGGCAGCCCCCAGAGCAACCAGCCTCTTGCACCCTCCCGGGGGGCAGCAGTGACTCACCAGGCTTTTGCAGTGACGGCAGGACACAGGGTGCAGGAAGGTGGTCTCCTGGAAGCTGTGGATGAAGCCCATCTTCCCGTCCACCGCAGCGCTGGACTTCATGAAGTACGAGATCATCTCCTCCCGGCTGATGCAGCCATCCCTGGGGGCACACGGTGTCATGCTGGCAGCCAGGGTGCCCAGGTCTGCACGTGGCTCTGGGCGGGGACTGGGGGCCAGGGGGGTAGAGCAGGGGACTGGGAGTCAGAGCGCTCGGGGTCTGCGCCCAGCTCTGGGCAGGGAGTAGGGGCCAGAGCATTAGAGCTAGCAGTTGTGAGTCAGAATGCCCAGGGTCTGCACCTGGCTCTGGGTGGGGCCTGGGGTCGGGGGGTAGAGCTGGGGGCTGGGAGTCAGGACTCCCAGGTTCCAACAAAGCAAGAAAGCATTATGGGGGATGAGGCTTCTAGGAGGAGCCCTGGCCCCAGTACGTCACCCCTCCTTCTGGTGTGAGGGGCCCACGGGGTCCCCCTTCCTGTGCACTCACTGGTTCTCATCCAGGTCCCCAAATTTGCAGAGGTAGGGGAAGTTGTTGCGGATGATTTTGAACTCCTCCTGGGAGATGTGGCCGTCTCCATCCACGTCGAAATTCCGGAACACGGACTGCAAGGGGCAGCAGAGAGCGGAGGGAGAGTCAGGCCTAGGGGTACGCCACCCCCTACACAGCCCCAGGCACAAGGAGTACGGGGGGTGCTGCAGCGCCCCTGGGCTGCCAGCCCCACACCCGGGTCTTTGCTCCCGGCCTCAGGCCACATGGACACAGGGGGCAGCAGAGAGCGGAGGGAGGGTCATCCCTAGGGGTACGCCACCCTCTATGCAGCCCCAGAGGCCCCCCCCCACACACACACACGGACTACAGGGGGCAGCAGAGATTGGGGGGGGTCAGTTCAAGGTACCCTGCCCTAACACACAGTCTCAGAGCGCCCCCCCACCCACAAAAACTCAGAGCATGGTGTCCAAGGTCCCTGCTCTCACCTCTACCATCTTCTCAATGTGTGTCCGCACCAGCGTCTGGTCCGGTTTCGGTTTCACAGCCAAGGCCCACTCGTCTATGTCAGCCGGTCGGCTTGGGGGGGAACAGGAGGTGGGGCTGGACGGCTGGATGGACATACAGAGACATATTCTCTGAGTGATCCCCTGGCCAGCGCTGAGATGCAACCAGCTCTGGGGTGGACCGCAGGGGCTGTTCATACCAGGATCCCTTGCCCGGTGTTGCGGCCCAAGGGCTGGAGCTGGGGGGGTGTTAGTGAACGTGTGGGACCCGGCAGCTCCCTCTCTCTGGACAGGAAGCTCAGCCCCCAGGGAGCAGAGCGGAAGGCAGCTGCGAATGCGCCTGGGAACCAGCTGCTGGGGCCGGATGGGACAGAGACGCCATGGCCTGCTGCTCCCCCCCATTCCCCACAGGGGGCAACCGAAGGGTCATGGCCCTGGGGGGGGACGGGGCACAAGTCACACAGCGTTGTGCACTCACACACGCACTCACGGCCGACTTGCCACGGGGTTCTCTCTGCAGCGACAGCTGGTAGATCTCCTCCTCTGTCTGGTACTGATCCAGCGACACCTGGGGGAGCACAGCCCGTCAGACAGTGGGGGTGGGGGGTTCACCAGGAGCTGGCTGACAAGGTTGGCGTTGGCCTCAGAGAGCGGGTTGATGATCTGGGGTGCAGGGAGCTACAGGGAGGAAGGGAGTGCACTGCAGGTTGGGACGTAATGAGGGATGCGGTGGGGGGTCCGGGAGTTGGGATGCAATCGGGATGCAGTGAGGTTCAGGGGCTGGAGTGCAGGTGGTACTATGGGGGTGCAGTGAGAGGTCCAGCAGTTGGGGTGCAATGGGGGTGCAGAGGGCGGGGTCTCACTGTGAGCAGGTTGATGAGGTCCATGTTGGCCTCAAAGGGCGGTTTGATGCTCTGCACCAGCACCAGCTCGTTGAGGATTCCGAAGAGCTGCTGCATCTTGGTGCCGTTGACGCGGGTGTGGGCCCGGTCCAGCCAGTCAGGCAGTGCCACGTGCACGGCCACCAGGTCCTTGAGGTGCACACCCAGGATGGGGAAGCGGAAGCCGACGCAATCGGCCAGGCGGCGCCGGTAGCGGCTGTAGTTCCCCAGCGAGGTCACCAGCTCCGTCATGGACTCCCACAGCTGGGAAGGACGGGGGGTCAGGGGCTGGGCCCAGAGCAAGACCCCAGCCTCGCCCCAGAGCTCTCCTGACCCCCCAACCCCGCCCCAGACCCCAACCTCGCCCCAGAGCTCCCCCAACCTCCCAACACCACCCCAGAGCTCCCCCAACCCCTCAACACTGCCCCAAACCCTAACCTCGCCCCAGAGTTCTCCCAACCCCCCCAACACTGCCACAGACCCCAACCTTGCCACAGAGCTCCCCCAAACCCCCAACCCCACCCCAGAGCTCCCCTACCCCTCAACCCCACCCCAGAGCTCTCCCAACTCCCCAACACCGCCCCAGACCCCAACCTCACCCCAGAGCTCTCCGACCCCCCAACACCACCCCAGATCCCAACCACAGATCTCAGATCGCCACAGAGCTCCCCCAATCCCCCAACCCCACCCCAGAGCTCCCCCGACCCCACAACCCTGCCCCAGACCCCAACCCCACCCCAGAGCTCCCACAACCCTGCCCCAGACCCCCCAGACCCCCCAGACCCCAACCCTGCCCCAGAGCTCCCCCAACCCCCAACACTGCCCCAGACCTCAACCACCCAAGCCCACCCTAACCCCCCCCAAGACCCCAAACCCCCCAACACTGTCCCAGGCCCCTGAGACCCCAACCCCACCCCAACCGCCTGATTATCATCTCACCCTCCAGCATTGCCCCAGCCCCTCGAGTATCACCCCAGCCCTCTTCCCCCCGGCCCTGCACCCTGTACCTTGGTGGTCTCAGAGCTGACGTGGCTGTGGGTCTCTTTGAGGCGGGAGATGGAGCTGTGACTCAGCCCCCCCCACCACGGCCATCAGCGTGTTGAAATTCTGCAGCTGCAGGAGTCTCTGCAGGGATGGCCAGCCGGAGGGGGATCCAGCCGAGGGACGGTGGAGATCAGTGGCGGAGAGAGAGGTCGGATTAGTTCCAAGGACAGAGGAGTGGGACCCGGGGACATTCACACCTGGAGCCCAGCTGGGGCTCAGCGTACAATGGGCCAGCAGGGGGCTGTGGGTCAGGATTGAGGGGCCCCTCACCTGCGCCACCAGGATGAAACGGGTGATGACCTGCGCCCGCTGCTGGGCGGTCGGCTTGCTCAGCACCATGAGCTGCACCCATTGTGAGACGCTGTTGAAAAGGGTGATGAACCGCTCCAGGATGGGGTTGTCCACAGTGCAGCCATGCATGACGAAGCTGTGATAGTCCTGGAACTGGGATGGAAACAGGGCGTCAGGGCCTGCCCCACGGGAGGGGGGAACATAGGGGGTGTGGCAGTGCCTGCCCCATGGGGGAGCATGGGGGTTCAGTGCCTGCCACACGGACATAGAGGGTGGGGAAGTGCCTGCCCCACGGGGGGAGGAAAGGTCATTCCCAAAGCAGTCCTCCACCCCCAGCAGCCTCCCCAGCCCCTTGGCAGCCCCTCCTGGCTGCCGCAGGGTCTCCGCCCCGCACCAGGATCTTGCAGAAGGAGCGGTACTCCAGGTAGGTGAGATGCTCCGCCAGCTCGGAGGACTCCAGGTGATCAAAAAGCAGCGACATCTTGCGTTTCTTCGGGGCCACCGGGTTGCGCTGGGTCACTTGGCGCTTCCACTTGTAGGTAGGGCTGGGGGGGGGGAGGCATAGCGCGGGGGAGGTATGTTAGAGCCAAGCCAGTCTTTGGACCCAACTGCCGACACACGCTCTTCCTGCACACGCATGCACAGCCCAGAGACCCCTGCGTGCTCCCACGCCCCGTGCACACACAGACACGCCATGTGCAAACACATGCCTTATGCACTCCTACACACACACCATGCGCACACACACACACCATGTGCACACACATATGTCCTGGACACTCCCGTGTGCATGCCCTGCTCATGCCCACACAAACATGCCCCATGCACTCTGACACACACATGCACTGTGCACACACACAACAGACTCATTCACAAGCATGCACTGGAACACCCCTGTGCACACGCTTGTGCCCCAGCTCACACCCGCTCCTCAGTCCTCCTCAGCCCATACAGGCCCCCTGCTCACACACAGGGTGCTGTTGGGGTGACAGCTGCTCTGGGACACCTCACCCCTATCCCTGACCCTCCCATTCCCCCAGCTCCCCACCACCTCGACCCCATCCCCATGCCCCCTCAGATCTCCCAACTCCCCCACTCCCCATGCTCCCACCCCCGCCACATACACATTCTCAATGTCGATGAGGTTGCTGTGGCGCCGGTTCCCCTCGCGGCCCAGAACCTCCTTTAGCTCCTTGATCTGCTCTGCTAGCTCCGGGTTCAAATCAAACTCCGCCGGGAATGCTGAGATCCAGTACCTGGGAGGGGGAGGGGTAATGACAGCCAACACCCGGAACACAGCTGCCTCTGGGGTGGGGTGCAGGGACTGTTTGTACAGGGATCCCTCACCCAGCACTAAGATGCAGCTGCCTCTGGGGTGGGGTGCAGGGACTGTTTGTACAGGGATCCCTCACCCAGCACTAAGATGCAGCCGCCTCTGGGGTGGGGCACGGAGGCTGTTTATACAGGGATCCCTCACCCAGTGGAAAGATGCCCTATGTTGAGTCCCCTGCTGCTCCCTGCAGCACTGTGCCTTTGAATGCCGCACTGGGGCCAGCTCTGCCCCTGAGGTTTGAGAATGCTGCCCAGAAATGTGGGGCTCCTCTAGACTCACCTCACCAGGTGGCAGGTTTTCACCTGCAGGGAACTGCTTTCTGAGCTACGAGACTCTTGGTAGGTGCAAGAGCAGAGTTAAGGTGAATTCCACATTGCAGGCACAAGAGACTGGGGGAAGGGGGAGAAAGGGGGAGGAGCGGGGGGTGGAGCTGGGCCATGGATTTAGGGCCCTTGGATCAGGCTGGGAGCAGTCAGTGTTCTAGAATCACAGCAATGCAGGGCTGGAAGGGACCTCCAGAGGTCACCGAGTCCAGCCCCCCATGCTGAGGCAGGGCCAAGCAAACCCAGAGCATCCCTGACAGGTGTTTGTCCAGCCTGTTCTTCCACCTCCAGTGATGGGGAGTCCGCAGCCTCCCCTGGCAGCCTGTTCCAGAGCTTAACTAGCCTGAGAAAGTGTTTCCCAAAAGCTAACCTACTTCTCCCTTGCTGCAGATTAAGCCCATGACATCTGGTCCTACCTCCAGTGGACGTGGAGAACAGCTGGACCACCGTCCTCTGCAGAACATATTGGAAGACTGTTAGCAGTTGTCTTCCCTCCCCCGTCTTTTCTCAAGCCTAAACATGCCCAGCTTTTTAGCCTTTCCTCCCAGGGCAGGTTTTTAGACCTTTTACCATTTTTGTTGCTCTCCTCTGTATGCTCTCCAATTTCTCCACAGCTCTCCTAAAGCCTGGCACCCAGACTTGCATGCTGTACTCCAGCTGAGGCCTCCCCAGTGCCGAGTAACATCTCCGGTGTCTTACACACGCCTCTCCCATTAACACAGCCCAGACAATAACAGTCTTTTCCACAACGGCATCACGCTGTTGGCTTAGATTCCCTTGGTGAGCCAACCCCTAGATTCTTTTCAAGAGGACTATCACCTAGCCAGTCTTTCCCCATTTTGTGATTTCTCCTTCCTCAGTGCAGTCCTTTGCACTTGTCTTTATTGAATTTCATCTTCTTTCAATTCTCCAGTTTCTCAAGGTCATTCTGAATTCTAATCCTGTCCTCCAAAGTGCTCACAATCCCCACAGTTTAGTGTCATCCGCCAGTTTTATAAACCTACTCTCCACTGCATCATCCAAGTCATTAATGAAAATATTGACTAGCCCCAGATCCAGGACTCACCCCTCTGGGACCCCACTCAATACATCCCCCCAGTTTGACAGAGAACCACTGATAGACTGTCCTCAAAGAGCAGCTTTCAACCAGTTCTGCATCCACCTTCTAGTAATTTCATCTAGACAATATTTCCCTAGTCTGCTTATGAGAATGGGAGACAGGGTCAAAAGCGTTACTAAAATCAAGATCTATCATGTCTACTGCTTCCCCCCAGCCACTAGGCCAGTAACCCTGTCAAAGAAGGATATTAGGCTGGTTTGGCAGGATTTGCTCTTGACAAACCCACGCTGGCTATTTCTTATAACCCTATTATCCTCCAGGGATTTACAAACTGAGTGTTCAATAATTTGTTCCGGTATCTTGCCAAGTATGGAAATTAGGCTGCCTGGTCTATAATCCCTGGGGTCCTCTTAGTTCCCCCGTTTAGAGACAGGTGCTATGTCTGCCCTTCTCCAGTCCCTGAGGACCTCATCCGTCCTCCATTTCTCAAAGACAATCGCTAACAGCTCCCGGATTGCTTCAGCTCCTTCCTTAAGGATCCGAGAGTGAACTGCACCAGACCCTGCCAACTTGAATAGATTGAACTCCTCTAAATACTCTTTAACCTGCTCTTTCCCTGTCTGGCCTGCATTCCTCCCCCTTGTTGTTAATATTCATTGTGCTGAGTACCTGTCACCATTAACCGTTTTAGTGAAGACTGAAGCAAATTAGACATTAAACCCCCCAGCTTTCTTGATGTCATCAATTAGCTCGCCTTCCTCAGGAAGTAGTGGACCTGCACTTTCCTTCATCTTTCTCTTGCTCCCAATGGTTTTAAAGAACCTCTTCCGACTGCCTTTCTGCCTTTCATTTTGTGCCTTAGCCTCTTGGATTTTGCCCCTACCTGCTGGTGCAATTCTTCTGTGCTCTTCCTGTCCACATTTGCATTTTTTGAGGGATTCTTCCTTGCTTTTAAGATTATTAAAGAGTTCCAGAGGGAGCCACCTTGGCCTTTTCGTGTCTTCCCTTCACATCAGCCTACTTTGCTGTTGTGCCTTTAACACTGTCTCGCTGAGAAACTCCCAGCTTTCTCCCTTCAATTTGCTTCCCTTGGGACCTTAGCTCCCAGTTCTCTGATCTGTTGAAGTCCATTTTTTTGAAGCCCATTGTCCTGATCCTGCTGCCCCCACTCCTTCCTTTCCTTAGAGTCATGAAATGGTGTAATTTCAGGGTCACTTTCACCTAGATTGCCTTCTGCCTTCACATGCACAACCAATTCCTCCCTGTTGGTCTGAGGTGTTGTTGAAATGTATGCGGACCCCCCAGTCCTGCAGGGGTCCCCTGGTGAGCCCCAGCTGGGGAGACACCCAGCTAGAAGAATAAGCCAGCTCTGTCCTCACCAGCCAGGGATATGTGCTTTGTGAAGGGAGGGGGTGCCCAGGAGGGAAAGGGGGGCAGTAGGTTGCCTCGAGGCAGGTGGGGGGATGAATGAGGGAAGGAGGTGCAGGAAGGGGGGTGGAGGGCTCATAAGGATATATGTGCAGCAGCTTGGCGGCCAGCTGGGAGGAGGGGATGTACCAGGGATGCATCATCAGGAACATTCGCACCAGCTGGGGGTCCCGCACCTTCCCCTCATCGTCTGCAAGAGAGAGTAGGCCCTGCTCAGAGATCCGGCAACCCACCACCCCCTCAGAGACCCCCCCCAATTCCCCACGCCCCCCCCACAGCTCCCACCACCCCCCTACTCAGAGACACCGCCCACAACCCCCTACCCTGCTCAGAGATCCCGCAACCTCCCACCCCACTCAGAGACTCCCCCTGCAACCCCCCACCCTGTTCAGAGATCCCACTACCACCCACCACTCTCAGATCCCCCCACTACTCAGAGATCCCCCGCAACCTCCCATCCCACAACTTCCCACCCCACTCAGAGACCCCCCGCAACCCCCCACCTTGCTCAGAGACCCCCTACAGACTCTCAGTCTGCTCAAAGACCCCCCCACCCCACTCAGAAACCCCCAATACTACTCAGAGACCCCACCCCCACAACCCAACACCCTACTCAGAGACCCCACCCTGCTCAGAAACCCCCGCAACCTCCCACTCTACTCAAAGATCCCCCACAACCCTTCAACCTGCCCACACAGAGACCCCCTACACCCAACCCGCTCAAAAGACCCCTACTGACTCCCCAACCCAGAGACCCCAGTGATCCCCTCCCTGACTCGGCACCCCCTGTTGACTCCCCAACCTACTCAGATTACATCTGCACAGCCTTTGGCAGTGAGGCTCAGAGCTCGGGTCGCAGACTTGCAGACATTGCTGGGCAGACATCGCTGTGTGGACATCGCAGCTCGGGCTGTGAAGCCTGGGGGCGGGGGTCGCCAGCCCAGGTGACAGCGTCTACACAGCTATTCTTAGCCCCGGGGCATGAGCCCTAGGACCCTGCATCTGTTGCCCCAGGCTCGGAGACTTGCTGCGTGGCTACCGCTCACCATGTGGACATAGCCACAGAGAAACCCCCGCCACACACACACTGCTCAGCAACCCATACTGACTCTGCTCCCTGCAGCACAGCACCCCCTAGCCCCTCACCGGGGTCCTGGGGTCAGCACTGATTGCAAGGGGAGAGCACCCCCGCTGAGCCCCCACCCTGCTCCCCACAGCACAGCACCCCCAGCCCCTCACCGGGATCAGGAGACTGGGAGCAGAGAGCGCCCTCTGCTGAGCCCCCGCCCCACTCCCTGTAGCACAGCGCCCTCTAGGGGTCAGGACAATTGACCCTATAGGTTGAAGAAAACCCCAAAGCCCCAGCCTGACCCCAGTCCCTTGGGCAGCCCCAGCCTTCCATATGCCACCTCCCCAGGCTCACACCCCACCTCACCCCTTACAGCCACCTGTACCAACAACCCCTTCTTCCCACACATGCTCCTAAATAACAGCTCCCCCCCAGCGCATTACCAAAGGCCTCAATGCAGCCCTGCAGCAGCTCCTCAACAGTACAGCCCTTGTCCAGGTCCAGCGTCCCGCTCATCTCTGCTCCTCCCGTGCCGGCCAGCTCCCCCTCTGCCAGCCTGGGGTCCCACCACAGACAAGTGCTGCCCAGCTCAGGGGCAATGTGTCAGCGGCCCCCTAAGATCAGGGATCCCTGGCGAGAACCTGCCACTGAAAGAGGAGATGGGGCTAGAGTTATAACTCTTAGGAGATGCAGCCGCCTCTGGGGCAGGGGAGCTGTTTCTACAGAGATCACTTGCCTGAGGCTGAGGTGCACTGGGGTCAGTGCTGCCCAGAGGGGTAGTTGCAGAGATCAGCCAAGGGAGGCCGTCCAGGGTCTAGGGTGTTTCTGTTCCCTTCGCCCTGACGCTGTGAACACTGGGGGAGGGAGAGTTTGTTGCAAAACAAAACAGCTAGAGAATTTCGGGTAAAGTTGCAAAATGTTTCCTCCATCCTGGCTTCCTGCCTTGGCCCGGGTCAGAGACAGGCTCTGTTTTGCCCCTGGGAGTGTAGAAGTATGGGACATGGGGACTTTCCCCTCCAGGGAGCACGGGCTCCAATTTGGTTCCGGGGTGGGGAGACTGGCTGGCTCGGGGATGGGGGGAATGAGACATGGGCCTTCCTCCTCTAAGTTACAACCTTCCACTTTGACCCTAAAAAACACAAAGCATGTGCAACTTCAACATCCCAGCAGGAAAACTGCCGCGGAGAGATTAGCCCATGATCACAGAGTGGGGAAATAGAACCCAGGAGTCCTGGCTCCCTAGCCCCCCCTGCTCTCCCCCACTAGACCCTGCTCTCCACCCAGAGCTGGGGACAGAACCCAAGCATCCTGGAACCCAGCCCCAAGTTCTTCTGACCTTGCACAAAGCCCGAAGGAGCAGCCCCTGCAGCAGGGGCCCACTGAGCTATTCTGAGCCCTGTGGCTGTTAAAGGACCAGGATGGAATTTATAAGTGGCCTTTTGCATAGTAACATCGCTTGGAGGGTGAGGAGAGGCGGGGGGGCTGTCTGCTCTTTGGTTGGGGGGCTGTAAAGAGGGGGTGATCGTAGGTGGAAAGCAAGTTCTCAGGCTCTATCCCCCCGGTAAAGATATCTGAGGGTTAAACGTGACAACAGGGGATTGGGTCAGATCCAGAGCCAAGGAATGTTTGGAGAGAGATGAAGGACCCAGGAATCCGGCCACAATGACTCAGGCTGAGAGATTAATTTAGACAAGGGCTCACATCTCGGGAATTCGAGCTGCACTGTGTGCGGAGCTGGAATCTAGGGAACGGCTCCTGATGGATTAGCGATCGGGGGGGGGGGAAATCAGGGGCCTGGTGCACAAGGTGCCATCCATATCTGGGATCCAGTGGGAATGGATTTAGATCTGTGTTGTAAATCCCTGCATAAACAGCACCTCCCCAGAAGTGACTGCATTTCAGCACCAGACAAGGGCTCCCTCTATAAACAGCCCCCACGTCCCACCCCAGAGTTGTCTGCATCTCAGCATCAGGCAAGGGATCCCTTTGTGTAATTGCTCTGTAGTAAGACAAGATTATTATTAATCTTTTAAAACAAGCTTTTGTGTGTGCAACTTACCACGCTGTAAATTGAGGGTTGGGGTTTCTTGCAGTGTTATTTTTAGGCAGCTTTTTGTTCATGGTTAGTTAGAAGCAACGAGTGAGTGAGCTGAGGGGGGAGGACTGAACGAAAGGCGTTTGGGGGGGATGGTCCCTCTTTTCCATTTGGCTGTTTGTTTGCACAGCACCTCCTACTAACTGCATGTCCCTCACATACGCACCAGCCATGTTGCAAAATATCAATCAAAATACAGTGTTGCCAAATGTCAGTTGCCTCACAGTCATCTCTGGGATAAACACACGCCACCACACACACATTGTACACACTGTATGCAGCATAAACACACAGTCGCACTGCACACACACGCACTATCACACTGTGTGGCATAAAGCTTTGCCAAGACACAGCTCTGCTGCACGCAATACTGCACTGCACACACCTGGCCCATAGTGTACTGTGCACACACAGACACACACACACAGCCATGCTGCATGCACTATACTGCACTGTACACCCCTCGACCATAGTGTACTGTGTGCACAGACACACACACGGCCATGCTGCATGCACTATACCGCAGTGCACACACCTGGCCCATAGTGTACTGTGCACACACAGGCACAACCATGCTGAACCCAAAATGAAACCCCATCATTGCATAGCCTGTTGGCACCCCCACACACCCCTGGGCTGTGGGTCCCAGCTGCATGGGGGACAAGGACCTTTTTTATCCTCTTCCTGTATCTCAGCCAGGCCTCTGAGCTTTTATTAGCTACAATACAACGGGGGGTCACCCCACCCCAGTGACATGGGCCCCACTCTTCAGTCAGGACTACTAAGCTGTGGCTCTGAGGCACCTGCTCCCTGCCCCCATCACTGCCTTTAGAGCCCCCCATTAGCCCCCCATTATGCCCCCCAGTGCACCCACCACCCTTCCAACTCCATTCAACCCCCCCAATTAAGTGGGGATTATAGCCCAGGGCAGTGCCAGCTCAGCAGCCCCCAGCCATCCCCAAAGTAGGGGTGGCAGCAGGGAGAGCCCCCGTGTGCCTCCCTTGTGTGTGTGTGGGGGGGGAGACAGGGAAGTGCAGTCCCTTCCCCCACCAGCCAGGGCGCTAGGGGTTGGTGTGACAGTGGCAGGTGGCTGGTGTGACGGGGGCAGGGGAGGGGGTGGCGTGATGGGGGCAGTGGGTGGGGGTGTGCTGGGGCAGGGGGAGCAGTGTGACAAGGCTAGAAGTGTGATGGGTGAAGTGGGCAGGAAGGGTGGCGTGCAGGGGGCAGGAGGTCGGTGTGATAGGGCAGGGGCAGGGGAATGGTGTGAAGGGGGGTCGGTGTGATGGGGTGAGGGGTGAAAATCGGTGTGACCGGGGCCGTCCGGCTGGAGAAACGGGGCTGAGCCCCAGTAAACTCGTCTCACAGGTGGGAGTGACTTTTACTCCCTGCGGCCCTGCGGCCGATCGGGGCCGGCGCCCCCTAGAGGGGCAGGCCCTGTCCCGCTCCCCGGCCCCCCGCCCCGGGGCCGGCGCCCCCTAGAGGGTCAGGCCCGGGTCCCCCCCCGTGCGGCTCACCCGGCTCCGCTCTGCTCCTGCGCTGGGCGATATTCAAACGCGGCCGGGCTGCACAATGCGGCTTGTGTCTCCTTATCACCCCCCCCGCCCCGACTTCCTCCTGCTGCCGGCACGGGGAGGGTCGTGCGGGTCCAAACGCCGCCTGCTCCGCCCGCCGCGCCGAGCGCCCCGGCCGGGCCGCCTGCCCCGCAGCTGGGGGGCGCCCCGGGCCAGGGGGCTGGGGGGGGGGGGGGCAGCCGGCCGAGGGGGCTGGGCGAGGGTCTCAGCAGGCGGCGGGGGGGAAGGGGGATGGGCAGGGGCGCACACACCCTTCGTTCACGCCGATGGTTGCTCGCCCCCCAGGAGAGCCAGAGACCGCAGGTGCCACTGCAGAATTCTTAACCCCTCCTGTGCCGGGTGCGCTGCCCTCACCCAGCGCCACTGGGGCGGGGGGGGCTCAAAGCGAAGCGGGGAGCAGCCCCCGACAATTCCATATGCACCAGTTACTCTGGGAGGGGGCAGCTCTGGGGACCCCCAGCTTCTCCCCCTAGTCTCATGTGCATGAGCTAATGTGCGGGGCGATCGGGGGGTAATAGAGCAAAGGAGGTGGGGTGACTGGAACTCTTCCCTCCCCCCACACTGAGGAGCACACACAGCGGGGGGGGGGGTGTTGCTGGGCCCTATGTTGCTCAGCCATGGACAGGGCAGTCCCAGTCCCATTCATGGGGCGCGGGGGGGAGGAGCCCGAGGCTGCAACCAGCTCCAACAATTGTCATGGCAACCAGCCCCACAGGAGGGGGGAATGGGGACCCAGGCAGTGGATGTGGGTGCTGGGCTGAGCAGGTGGGGGATGGGGAGAGCTGGTCTCAGCCTCCCACCCCACACCCAGCCCAAGGAGTCTCAGTGTCACTCGCTCCCCCTCAGGCCCAGCCACCTGCAGCATCATCCACCCCTCCCCCCTTCAGGCCCAGATTGTCAGCCCTGAACCCCATTTTAGCACCCAGTGGCCCAGCAGTGATCATGGAGAACAGTCTCCACCCCTTTGCTGGGGCACCATGCCGGACAGGGTGGAGCAGGCTGGGTGGGGGGGAAGTGGTCTGCGGTTAACAGAAATGCCATGCGCGTTTCTGTGCTTGGCAAACAGTCCTAAACTCTAGGGCAGGGTGAGGAACACCCTCTCCTCCCTCCCACCCTGCCCCACCACCTTACCCCAACCCCTTTCCCATCACCCCTCTGGATTGGGTGCATGTCTCCCCAAGAGTCAAAACTTGCTTGCTCACTAACCTAGAAGAGCAAGCGCAACCTTAGTGCATTAGTGGGTGTGCGGGGCTGTCCTAAAATCCTGAGCCCGACCCCCTGGCTCATGGAATGGGGGGGGCAGCGCCACCATGCTTGCTAAGGGGTTGCAGCCCCATCTGTGCAGTGGAGGCATTTGTCAGGCCCCAGGCTTTTTTCCGGTACAGAAGAGGGGACTGGGGGGCGCCATTGACTGGTTCAGATTTCAGGGGATGGATGGATTACGTACAATGAGTTCTATCCCCAGCTCTGGCAAGAGAGTGGAGTCTAGTGGTTAGAGCAGGGCAGGGGCTGGGAGCCAGGACTCATGGGTTCTATTTTCAGACGTCTGTGAGATCTTGGGCAAGCCAATGGCTGAGTTTCCCCTTTGTAAGTGGGGCCAAGCCCCTTTGGGTCCCAGCCTTGCAGCAAGAGGGCATGTGGGGTCACTGCTACAGTTATTCCCTTGCTCTCTGGCACCCTCTTATGTGCACATCAGGAATTGCTGCTTAACCCGGCAGAGCATGTGTACAAGTGTGTGGTTTTTCTGTGTGCGCCGGGTCAGCGGGTGTGAGTGTGCACATGCACAAGAGCCAGCTGAGTGTGAGAGCTGGCAGAGCATGAGTACAAGAGTGTTCAGGAGTTCTGAGTGTGTGCACCTGCTACCTCTGTGTGGGCACGTGTGCACATGTTGGCTGGGTGGGTGTGTGTGTGCACACGCTGGCTCTGTACAGATGTGTGTGCGCACACATACACACACTTGCTGGGTGGGTGGGAGGGCCGCTGGCTGGTTGTGTGTTTCTCTGTGGGCTCACTGCCCTGCTGAGATGCCAATTAATCACTGCGGCTCCCAGCAGCCTTGAAACCAATTATGGTAAGTGCAGCGCCTGCTGCCTGAAGGGGGAGGTGGGGGGGTGTCAGTGCCTGCCAGCTTGCTCACCCCTGGGGGGGAGGGGGTAGTGCTGGGGGGATGCTACTGGAGCTGTGATAAAAAAAGAACAATCCTTTACATTCATGATTTACAAAAATACCATAAACCAAGGAACCCAGGAGTCCTGGCCCCAAGCCCCCCTGAGAACTGGGGATAAAACCCAGGAGTCCTAGCACCCAGACCCCTACTCTAACCCACTAGGACTCCACTCCCTCCTGCCATTAGGAATCTCCTCCCCCCCCTGCTTGGGTGTTTGTGTTGGGGGAGCTATTTTTAGCACCAATTCCCCCTCCCTGGGTGGTAATGAGCAGCTGCTGTGGCCTGGTGGGGGGAGGGGGTTCACCCACTCTCCCATCTCCTCTCTAGGCCCCCCTCACTCACTCTTGTGACTAGCAGCTCTGGCAGGTGGGGCAGGCACTGGCCCAAGGTCAAGAGATACAACCCACCCACCCCGCCGGCTCTAACCCCCAATGCCCTCCCAGAGCTGGATAGAACCCAGGAGTCCTGGCTGCCAGCCCCCCTGCTCTAGTCCCCTAGCCCTCACTGCCCTCCCAGAGCTGGATAGAACTCAGGAGGCACCAGGTGTGGACAGGTGCAGGGTTGGGGGCAAGACCCCAGTTTCTGGGTGAGGGTGGGGTGGACCATGAGGGGGGAAAAAAGCAACACAGCCAGAGAGTGTTGAGTATCATCTTTATTGCTGGCTCACAGCCCCAGACCCTCCACAGCTGGGGAAAGTGGGGGGTAGAGCAGCATACCCCACAGCTCCTAGGACTCCCAGCCCAGTGCGGGCGGTGGCTGAGACACACACATATGGGGCTATAATTAAAATTACCAACAAATCCCCAGCCTGTTCCATTCCCCCTGTCCCACATTAAGAGTTGAAAGTCACAGGGTATTTCCACAGATTCCCTGCCATAAGTTATAAAGGACCCCTAAAAATAATAAACATAAATGCCCCCTAAACAGTCAGCAAGTACGTGGCAGGACGTATTCTGGGTTCTATTAGCTGTAGGATAGGAGTCTCATGGCCCAGGAAAAACAGTAGTCACTGAGATACAGCAATAGGGATGGAACCCAGGAGTCCTGGCACCCATACCCAGCGGCTTCCCACAAACCAGGAAGGAAAAAAACAATACACAACGCTCCAAGTTGTAGCAATGGGCTAGGTGGGGATTAGCACCAGGCACTGAGACTGCCTAAGGGGGAAATGCGGGGCGGGAGGACGGATGTATGAACAGAGATGTAGGCTGGTGGGGGTGGGTGGAGTGACTCTGTTTATTTTAAAAGTCACCACTGGATGGGGACTGATCCCCCCAAATTTAAAACCACATCAGGGTAGCAGAGGCAGGGCACCCCACCCCGGATAATCACACGCAAAGGGGGGGTGGAGTGGGGTGCAAAAATGGTGCACTAGAAAGAGGGTCACAGTGCTGGGGGCCTGTGAAGGACAACTCCAATGCCTCCCCTCCCTCCCCCTAGGGAACTGACACACCTTCTGCCTCGTTAGTAGATAGGGGACCATGGGATTTTAAACCTACAGAACGGGTGTGCCCCAAAAACCTAGCTGGGTTTTCACCCCCTAAGTGGGTTGGGTGGGGGGTTATAATGGGGGGGGGAATTTCTCACCCTTAAATAAATAGCATGTTATGGGGGGGAGGGAGAGGGAAGTTAACCCCCCGCATCCCTTTTCTCTGGGTTTCTTCATCCCCCAACCCTATGGAATTGGGGGTGGGGAAGAAGGAAGGGACAGGAATCCAAATGTCCCTCTGCTTATCCTCAGCTAGGCAGAGGCAGGAAGTAGTGGCCAGTTCTCCCTGGGCGGGGTGCAGGGGGGATCCCCCACACAGAGGGGTGGGGGAAGATCCCCACACATAATGGGGAACATGCTGAGCATCTGGGGGAAGCCAGCACAGTGTCTGTTTGCTGGCACCCGGTGGCGCTTGGTTGGTGACAGGGGGCAGGGTCAGGCAGGCCTCAGGGGGACTATTCACGGGGATCATCAGGCGCAGGGATTTTGTGGTGGGTGGGCTCGACACCCCAGATCTCACGGGCGTACTGCGCGATGGTGCGGTCGCTGGAGAACTTGCCCGAGGTGGCGATGTTTTTAATGACCTTCTTGGTCCATTCCTTGGTGTTCTGGGGAGAGAGACGCAGGTCAGTGGCAATCACACATGGACTGCTGGGGGATGGGGCCGGGGAGGCCAGATGGGATGGCTGGATGAGTGTTAATGGGGCGGGCCGGCCATGCGTGGGATGGATAGAGGGACAGCGTGTAGGGTGGGGAACGGATGGCTAGATAGAGGAGTGGGTATGGATAGATGAGTGTCTGCAGATGAGGGATGAGCGTGGGGATGGATGGGTGAATCCAAGTAACTACCACTGACTTTCATAACATTTGAACACCTTGAAATAAAGGTGAGTAGAAGGATGGACAGACAGACCGACCGACACACACATCGCAGCCCCCCTGAGCTCCCCTTTACATACCTCTAGCACTGTGCCTGGTTCTCATCCCCTGGCCATCAGGACGCCGCAGGGCTGAGCTTGATGGGTTTTGATCTTTCCATTTCTCCCTATGAAGTTCCATCCTGCCCCCTTTCCAGCCCCCTGCAGGGCTGTGGTTCTCACCTGAGCTTGTCAGTGTTTCTCGGGGATTGAGGGGCCTGGAACTGAGCCAGGATGCCCAGGAATAGAATTTAGGAGTCCTGCCTGCCAGCCTGTCCCGGCCACTAGACCCCACTCCCCTCCCAGTGTTGGGTGCAGTACCCCAGGGAGGCCACTAGGGTGCACACTCACCTTGTAGAGGGCGCTGACATTCTCCTGGCATTTGATGTAGGCTTCGTAATCTGCAAACACTTTGAACCTGAAGACGGAGGGGAAGCAGGAGGGTATCAGGCTGGGGGCCCTTGTGCATGCTGCCACCTGCTGCCCACAGACAGGATCGACACCTGGAGCCTCTCCCAAGAACATAGCCAACAGCAGACACCCAAAGCTCTGGGGAAACCCTTCCCCCAATGCCTCAGCTGCCCCTCACTATGGGTGCACTCGTGGAAACAGAACCCAGGAGTCCTGGCTCCCAGCTCCCCTTCCCATAATCCACTAGACACCCCTCTCCTCCCAGAGCTGGGGACAGAGCCAGTGCTTCATTTGTGCCAGGGCTGAGCCCCGGCACCTCTGGGCTGGACAGTTCCTAGCCCCAGCACCTCTGGGCTGGGCAGGGCAGGGCAGTTATGAAAGTGAAAAAATTGCTTGAGCCCCAGCACCTCTTTCCTTATAAATTAAGCACTGGATAGAGCCCCCTTCCTCCACCCCACACCAGGCCTGGTTGCCTCTATCCCTTATTCCCTCCCCCAAGGGCCTCCTCCCACCTGTCATTGTTCATCAGCATGTTGACAATGTCCTTGAAGAGCTGGGGCTGTTTGGGGGAGAAGAAGCCACTGCTCAGCTGGTCGATCACCTGTCTGAGCTCCGGGATGCGGTCGTAATAGTCCTTGGCACAGTAGCTGGAGGGGAGGTGAAGGGGGGCAGGTTACCTCAGGATCATGGCTCCACCCCAGCCCAGCACGGCCTCAGGGGCTCCCCCCAAACCAGAAGCCCCCAGAGGACTCCCCAAGCCCCCTGCCCAACCTGGCTCCCCCTCCAGCCCCCAAGAGGGACCCCAGCAGCATGGGGAAGGCATGCTGAGGGAATGGGGACAGGATCCCAACAGGAGGGCAGGCAAACAGTGTGAGGAGCCCAGGTCGGGGGGGGGAAATTGGGAAGGGATCCTAGCAGGAGGGGAGGCAGGCAGCATCGGGAGGGTCCTGGCAGCGGAAGATGGGTGCGAATCTGGCACTGGGTTAGGGGGCACCATGGGTAGGAGATCCAGGCAGCGGAGGAGAAGATTCTGGCAGCTAGGTGGGGCGGGTGTAGAGAAGGTGGAGCAGGAATCCAGCGGCAGGGAAGGGGGCATGGGAGGGAGGCCTGGCAGAGGGGTTCCCTGCACAAGGAAGGGGCAGGAGTCTGGCCCCCACCCTTTCCTGTCCATCTCTTCCACATCTTCCACCCGCATGCCGAAGATGAATAAATTCTCCTCGCCCGCCTCCTCTGCCATCTCCACGTTGGCGCCGTCCATGGTGCCAATGGTCAGTGCCCCATTCAGCATGAACTTCATGTTGCCGGTGCCCGAGGCCTCTGTGCCGGCCGTGGAGATCTGCTCGGACAGGTCGGCCGCTGGGATCACTGCGGGAGAGACGGGATCAGCGGTTTGGGGTGGGAGGTCTGAGGTCGCCATGTGGGGTGAAAGGGCCCATTTGCCTGATCCGGGGCAATTGCGGGGGGCAAGTAATATGGGTCAGAAGCTGCCATGTGGGCTAGACCCAGCCCTGAACCGGAATGGAAGGGATGGAGGTCAGAGGAGGCTGCAAGGAGCAGACAGCCCCATTGGCCTGATTTGGGGTGGGAAATGGGAGTGCCAGAATGGGGGGGGGAGGGGAAGAGCCTGGAGAGCCAGGCCCCCCCACTTTTTATCAGCCATTAGGGCGAGCAACGGGGGGTGAGGGGCAGAGACGAGTGAGCAGAGGGTATGGTCTGGGGGGGGGGGCGAGGCCGGGCCGGGGCAGGGTCTCGGAGGAAGCGGTGGTATGGGGAGGGACCTTAAGGAGAAGAGGTGGCATGGGGGGCAGAGCCACCGTTTGGGTGCCAATGGCCCTCCCCCAACTTTTAGGGACCTTCAGACCCCACTATTCTCCCACCAGGGGTGGCAGAAGTTGCTGTGTGGGGTAGATGGCCCTTAACCTGATCTAGGGCAGTGGTGGCAGGTTTGGGGGGAGGATAGCAGGGTCAGAGGTCACGGCCTCCCTACCCTTCTCAGCCAGGGAGACGCGGTAGTTCTCTAAGAAGATCATCTTGAGGCGGTCGCCGATGATGGGGTCATTGTTGATGACGTCCCCGATTGCCGTGACCAACTTAATGATCATCTTGGCTATGTGGTAGCCAGGGGCGGCCTGCGGGGGGACGGAGGGTGAGATTGCTGCTTAATCCCCACCCTCGCCTCCCACTAAGGGACAGCAGCACCGAGAGGGGTGGGCCTTGGCCCCCAGGTCTCACCTTGCCGCCGATCATGACAGTGCGTGGCACAAAATGCTGGTTGGGCTCCTTCTTGATCCCTGCAGGGGGATGGGGAGAGATGCAGGGTCAGGGCCAGTGTGCCAGGTAGCAGGGCCGGCAGCTGGCCAGTCCCTGGCCACCCCAGTGAGCACAGCTGGCCTGGAGGTTGGCCTCGTAGCTGGGAAGAGTCAGCAGACCGGCTCTGAAGGCCAGCAGCAGTGCAGCAGCTGCTCAAAGCCTTTGCCACTGGCAGTGATAACCCCTGCCTTGCCCAGGCCCTGCCCCCGCCTTGCCCCATTCCAGATGACCCAGTCCTGACCTCGACTCCGATTCCAGGCTGCCGACTCCTGCTGCAGCCCCTGGGCCTGACTCCTGTTCCAAATCTAGGTATGGCTGCCCATGTCCCGGTCACTGACAGCGCCACCGAAGAGGTGAGTGGATACTAGTGGTTAGAGCAGGGGGGCTGGCAGTCAGGACACCTGGGTTCTCCCTCTCACTGTGGTATGTGGCTGGGGGTCAGCACTCACGGTTGTAAAGGGTGATGACGTGGAGGCAGTTGAGCAGCTGCCTCTTGTACTCATGGATCCTTTTCACCTGCACGTCGAAGAGGGAGTTCGGGTTGATTTTCACCTTATACTCCTTCTCCAGATAGGCAGCGAACTTCAACTTGTTCTCCTGGCGTGGGAGAGCAGAGATGGGAACCTAGGCCTTGCATCCCATCCCCCACCCTGGGGCCAGATCACAGCCAGCACCCCCTAGAGGGGAGAGGTCCTGGGTTCCATTTCCCCACCCTAGGGCCAGATCACAGCCGGTGCCCCCTAGAGGGGAGAGGCCCCATGTCCCATTTCCCCACCCCGGTACCTGTTTAATTTTGGCAACGTCCCGGATAAATCCCTCATCATCCACGTAGGCCAGAAGCTTTTTCAGATGGTCGAGGTCAGAGATGTATTCGTCCCCGATACGCTGGGGAAAGAGGAGGGTCAGAGCCAGGCCTGGCACAGGAGAGTAGGCAGGCACCCCCTCACTCTGCCCTTCCAGGGGCAAGGCAGAGGAGAGGGGTCCAACCTATGAATGCCTCCACATCCCTGCATGGCAGCCTGCCCCTCAATGCCTGTCTGTAGCCTCTAAGATGCCACAAGTACTCCTGTTCTTTTTGTCAGTATTTAGAATCCCACTTTGAGCCCCATTGAGCCCCCATTGAGCCCCCATCCCTGCATGGCAGACTGCCCCCCAATGCCTATCTGTGTCTAGCATCCCACACCCCATAGAGCCCCCCATCCCTGCATGGCAACCTGCCCCCCAATGCCTGTCTGTATCTAGCATCCCCCCACCCCATAGAGCCCCCCCGTCTCAGAATGGTCACCCCCCGTGACTGTGTATAGCATCCCCTCACCCCACAGAGCCCCCTATCTTCACATGGCAGCCTGCCCCCCAACTCTCCCCTCCCTGTCAACCCCACCATCACTTAATGGTGCCCCCCAAAGATCCTGCACTTATCTGTCTGCCTTGTGCATCCTCCAACCCCCCCCCCACCGCATCCCCATCCCTGCATATCACCACCTAGGATCCTTCCCCCCAGGGACCCCGCAGGCTCCCCACTCGCTGCACTCACCTCGGCAATGACCTCAGCCAGCCCTGGGTTGCACAGAACCAGCCAGCGCCGAGGTGTGATCCCATTGGTTTTGTTCTGGAATTTGTGCGGCTCAAGCTCATAGAAATCCTTGAAGCTGGAGGGTGGGAGAGAGAAGGGGAACGAAACAGGAAATAAATGAATGAGACGACCAAGGAGAGAAAGAATCAAAGCAGGACCAAAAACAAACTAGAGGGCAAAAGGGCAAAGGAGAGAGAAGAGAAAGGAAGAATGTGTGAGTGAACAAACAAGAATCGATGAGAAGGGAAAGAAAGGATGAAGAGAAGAGTGAATGAATCAGGGGAAATGAAGGGAAGAGAACAAAAGAGGAAAGAAGAGATAAAAGAACAAAGAGAAATGAATTAGGAAAAAATGAAGGTCTAAGAGGGAAAAGAGTGAATGAAACAGGAAAAATACAGAGGGGCAAAAGTGGAGAAAAAATAAGGACAAAAAGAATGAAATATATAGAAAAACAGGAACAGAACAGAAAGAAGCGAATGAATGAAAATGAAAAAGAGGGTAAGATACAATGAAATAGGAAGGAACAAGAGAAGAGAAAGATAAAAGAATGAAGAGAATGAATGAAAAAGGGAAAGGGGGAAAATTAAAGGAACGAGAGAAGAGGGGGGGAAAAGAGGGAAGAATGAAATGGGAAAAAATGCAGCATGGAAAAGAGAACCGAGCGGATGAAAGAGGAAAGGAATGAACAGGAAGAGAAGGAATGGGAGCAGCGGGGGAGTGACGGACAGTGAGGTGCAGGGGTGTGTAAGGACAGTAAGGGGGCAGAGCATGGCAAGGGGCAGGGAACATACACAGACTTCTTGATTATGTCGGAGTGGATGCGGGCGACCCCGTTGATGGCATGGGAGCCCACGATGCATAGGTGCGCCATATTGATCCTCTTGATGCCGCCCTCCTCCACCAAGGACATGCGCCGCAGCCGGTCGAAGTCCCCGGGGAACATGGCATTGACTTTCTGGGGGGGGGGGAAGGGAATGGCAGAATCCGGATGGAGCAGGCACCCCCAGAGAGAAGCTCCGCAACTGAGCCCTCCTAGGAGGAAAATGGGGGTCCCCACTCACCCACCCTGCCCCACAGTGGGAGCCAATCCCAAATGCCCGTGGTTCCCTCCCAAGCCAAATTTGGTTCCCCACCCGCTCCCTAACCTCACCCCAGCAAGAACACATGTGAATCAGCTGCAGAGCCAGGGAAAAGACCCCGGAGTCCTGACAGCACCACGCAGCTCTAAACCACTAGACCCCACTACCCTCCCAGAGCTGGGGACAGAACCCAGGAGCCCTAGTTCCTGCCATGTATGGAGGGAAAGAGACTTCTCCACTGGATTAACCCCATCCCATCCCGGGGGTGGAGCTTACATCAAGGAATCTCTGGTTAATTTCATAGATGATCTCCAGGTGCCGGGGCAGGAGGGTTTCCAAGAGATTGACGGGCCAGCGCTCCAGGGCCTCAGGCAGGACCGTGTGGTTGGTGTAGGCGCAAGTCCGCACCGTGATGTCCCAGGCCTGGGAGAGAGACAGCACGTGAGGATCCCCAGCACAGCGCTGAGATGCAGCAACCTCTGGGTGGGACATGGGGACTGTTCAACAGAAGAATGACGACCGACACCCCCTCTCCCTACAGCACAGGGCCCCCGACATCACACGTACACACACCCCTTACCTTGTCCCAGTCCAGTTTCTCGATATCAACCAGCACCCTCATGAGCTCAGGGATGGCCAGGGAGGGGTGAGTGTCATTCAGCTGGATAGCGACCTACAGGAGAGGGGCAGAATTCAGACCACCAATGACAGAGGATGCAGGAGCTTATCTGTGAGAGGCCAGGGCTGGAGTAGCCGGGAGCTCCTGCCACAGCTAGCTCCTGCCCCCCGCCCCACAGTGCCCCCTGCTGGGGGAGGCCAGGGCTGGAGTAGTTTGGAGCGCCCTGCACAGCCAGCACTCCTGCCTTGCTCCCTACAGCGCCCCCTGCTGGGAGAGGTCGGTACCTTGTCAGGGAAGGCATCAAAGGAGGTGCGGACGGGGTCCCGGCTGCCAAACTTGGAGGATTTGAAGCGGCGGATGATGTCCTGCAGGGTGGCCGCCACAGTGAAGTACTCCTGCTTCAGACGCAGCTCCTTGCCCTCGAAGAACTGCAGAGAGGAGGGACAGGTGAGGATGGGGCATTCACCAACCCACTCCAGGCCTGTACAATCCCAACTGCAGAATGGACCAGTGACTTCAGATGCAGTATGGGCTCTCTCCAGCCCCTGCTCACAGCATAGGGAAAGTAGTGGCAGACCTGGGAATGTAACCCAGGAGTCCTGGCTCCCTGGTTCCCTGCTCTAACCACTACATCCCCCCTCCCCTCCCCGAGCAGGGGATGAAACCCAGGAGTCCTGACTCCCAGCCTCCCCAAGCAGTAGACAGGTGTCTCACGCTCCCACATGGCTTCAGAGACCTTGAAGGGGGTAACATTTGGGACACATCATGGGGGCAGGGATCTGGGGGCAGAGGGATATCCCAAAGGTGAACCCTCCTGGCTAGTGAGATTTAGACCAACCTGACCCCCTGGGCCCTATCACTGCTGCCGGAACCGGGGGCTGGGTGTGGAAGCAGAACACCCCCATACATACAATGTATAATCCACACCCCAGGTCTAACAGGTTCCTTAAAGGACCAGCTCCCCTCAAGAAACCCTGCAGTGGATGCAGGGAGCACTGGAGTGGGCAGGGGGCTACTCACGTTATCATTGGGGTACAGCACCCGAGAAATGTTCTCGGCCAAGTTCCTGTCCAGCACGGCTTGGATGTAACCACCAACGTTAACTGAGGGGAAAAAGAGAGAACAGGGCCTTAGTTCACACAGGGATCCCCCGCCAGGTGCTGAGGTGCAGCCACTTCTGGGGTGGGAGCTGTTTATACAGGGATCCCTTGCCCAGTGCTGAAATGCAGCCACTTCTGGGGTGGGGCGCACAGAGGCTTTTTGTACAGGGATCCTTTACCCAGCAGCTCTGGAGCCAGCTCCAGGGTGGGGCCTGGGAGGGGCTGTTTATACAGGGATCCTTCATGGTGGGGCATTGGGGTCAAAAGGGGAGGGGAGGTTGCCTCCTACTGAGCCCCCATCCCTGGTTATCAGTAGCTGTCTCCCAGCCCTGCTCAGCAGAGGGGGTCTGATGCCTGGCCCTTGGCTGCTGTGATGAATCCAGCAGAGACACAGACCCTTGCCTGGCCTGAGGGGCCCCCCTTCACTCACAGTCCTTGAGGTTGAACTCGTTGGGGGCCCGGGCAGACCAGAGGCGCATGGTGTTGACAGTGTTGTTGCGGTAACCAGGTACGGGTGTATCGTAGGGAAGAGCCAGGATCACCTGCCAAAGGACAGCAGGGTCAGTGCCAGTCACGGCACCCCAGTGAGCATGAAGAGCAGGGCGCCCAACCCCAGCCTTTCCCAGAAGGCCATTCGACCTCGCATCCGATAATACCCTCCCCTCCCCCTTTTTACAAGTGGGGGGACTAAAGGACAAACAGGGGAACTGAATCCCCCAGCGAATCAGGGAGAGGACCCAGGCGTCCTGGCTCCCTGCGCACATACTCCCAGGCTGCTGAGTGTTCTGACACACTCGTGCAATGGACCTGTGCTTCTGGGGAATCGCACATGCATGGAGGCACTGTGCAAAGGTACATGTGAGCACGCACAGGCCACTGGTGCACAGGGATCTCACACTTGCATGGAAATGCCCACTTGTGTGCTTGCAAATGCACACACTCAGGCATACCTACACACTTGCACTACTATGTGCAAAGGCCTTTGAATGCACCTCTCCCCCATTAATATGGCTTGTGCACCAACGGCCCTGCATGTGAATGTACACTCCCACACAATCACCACTCACTTATGCAGGGGTACATGCATGGCTGCCAGGCCCTCACATACAGATACACTCACAGCCTCACTTGTGCAAATGCACACTCACAACTCACTCAGGCCTCCCGGACTCACCTGCGTGTCGACCCATTTGGTGCCGTCGGGCCCGTGGTCCACGCGCCCATAGAAGTGCACTGGGATCATGTACTCGGGCCGGGCCTTCTCCCAGGGGTTGCCATAGCGCAGCCAATCATCAGCCTCCTCCACCTGCCGAGGGAGGGCAGGAGGAGAAGGGGTTAGTGCCATCCTGTTCCCTGCTCCCCCCCCACCCACTGGGATCCCTTCACATACACACCCAGGGCGTCCCATCTACCCAACACCCCATCCCTGCTGCCTCCCCACCCAGGACACCCCACACTGGCCCCTGGGCAACCTCTCTGCCAGGCCTCTCCTGCCCCAAACTGGTGGCAAATCGTGGGCCTCTTCTACCCGACACTGTCCCCCCCCAGACACACATCCAGCCCCCCAACACACATCCCATCCCCCCAGTGCCCTGCCTGCTCCCCTGGGGGAAAGGAGCCCCCGTCCCAGCCCCCCTGCACTGTGGGGGGTGCGACCCACCTGCCAGCCCCCAGAGATCTTCTGGTTGAAGATGCCAAACTCATAGCGGATGCCGTAGCCGTAGGCGGCCAGTCCTAGGGTGGCCATGGAGTCCAGGAAACAGGCTGAGGGGGAAAAGGGGGGCAGGGGTTGGGCATTAGAGCCAGATCAAGGGGAAAGGGGGGGTACCTCAGTAACAGACAGGCCAGGGGGGCAGGAAAATGGATAGGGATGGGGGGCAGGTAGAGGAGATGTGGAAGAGGGAAGGGGGACAGGCAGTGGGGTCACAGTGATGGGGTGGGAAATGGAGGAGGGGGCAGGCATGGAATGACTGTGATGCGGGGGGGGGGGGGGGTCGGGCAGTGGGGTTACAGTGAGGGGGGTGGGTTGCCTTGCACGGTGCCTGGGGCAGGTGCTCACGTGGGTGCAGATGCTGAATGGGGCCCTTGGATTCCTTTCTTCCTCGACTGCTGGGCAGAGCCATGGGTCTGGGGGGGCAGTGTCAGGGGACAGTGTCTGGGAGGCTGGGTGTGTGTCTGGGTAGGCAGTGCCGAGTGTTGTCTTGGGGAGCCGGCGGGCTGGGGTGTGTGTCGGGGGGGCAGTATTGGGGGTCCAGGTGTGTGTCTGGAGGCAGTGTTGGGGGTTCATGTGTGTGTCTGTGAGGGGGCAGTGTTGGGGTGGTTATGTCTGGGGGAGCAGTGTTGGGGGGCTGGGCGTGTTTCTGTAGGCAGTGTTGGGGGTCCATGTGTCTATCTGAGTGGGCAGTGTCGGGGGGCTGGGTGTGGGCAGTGTTGGCGGTTATGTCTTGGGGGGACAGAGGGTTGGGTGTATGTCTGTGAGGGGGCAGTGTTAGGGGTGGTTATGTCTTGGGGGACAATGTCAGAAGGCTTTGTGTGCATCTGTGAGGGGTCAGTGTGGGAGGTTGTTCTGTCTCGGGGGGCAGTGTCGGGGACCATGTGTGTGTCTGGGGAGGTGTGTTGGGGGCTGGGTGTGTGTCTGTGCGGGAGGGTCAGGGAACTGTGTGTCGGAAGTTTTGTCTGGGGGGAGCATTGGGGGGCCGGGTGTGTGTCTGTGGGGGCAATGTGGGAGGTTGTTTTGTCTGTGGGGGAGTGTCAGGGGGCCAGGTGTGTGTCAAGAGGGGAAGTGTCGGGGGCGGGGATATGTGTCGGGAGGGAGTGTCGGGGGGCCGGGTGTGTGTCTGGGGCGGGGAAGAGATGGGGACCAGGTGTCGGGAGGCAGTGTCGAGGGGCTGGGAGTGTCAGGGGGCCGGGTGTGTGTCTGGGGGGAGTTTTGGGGGGCTGGGTGTGTGTCGGGAGGAAGTGTCAGGGGGCNTGTGTCTGGGGGGGAGTTTTGGGGGGCTGGGTGTGTGTCGGGAGGAAGTGTCAGGGGGCCAGGTGCGTGTCTGTGGGGGAGTTTCAGGGGGCTGGGTGTGTGTCAGAAGGGAGTGTCTGGGGGACGGGTGTGTGTTGGGATGGAGGGAGTTTCGAGCGGCTGGGTGTATCAGGGGGCCGGGTGTGTGTCTGGGGGGGGGAGTGCTGGGGGCCAGGTGTCGGGAGGCAGTGTCGTGGGGCTGGGAGTGTCAGGGGGCCGGATGTGTGTCTGGGGGGAGTTTTGGGGGGCCAGGTGTGTGTTGGGGGAGCTCTCCTGGCCCTGGGCACACAGGGTAGTCGGGCTCCATGGGTGCCAAACTGGCTCCCCTCACCTGCCAGGCGCCCCAAGCCCCCATTCCCCAGCCCAGCGTCCTCCTCGATCTCCTGCAGCTCCTCCATGTCCAGGCCCAGCTGTGGGGGGGAGGAAAAAGGGGGCATTAGGGAAGAGTAGCCGGTCCCCACTAGTCCACGTCATCCGCTCCCCCCGCCCCCCCATCACTGCTTCTCCCTGCTCCACCCCCTCTCCTCCCTGATCCCCCTACCTCCCCCACCTGCCCCCAGTCGGCTGGCACTGGGGTACCTGGTAGATGGCCTCGTCGCAGGCATTCTGCAGCCCCAGGTTCACCATGGTGTTCTGCAGGGTGCGGCCCATGTAGAACTCCAGCGACAGGTAATAGATGCGCTGCAGAGAGAGGAGGCAGAGACGGGGCAGGGAAGGGTTGGGGAGCCCGTCAGCCCCACCCCCAGGAAACAGGCCCCATGCCCTGTTCCCTGGCCCACTTAGTACACTAGTTGCCCCACCCTGGGGCTGGACTGGAGTCAGCGTCCCCTAGAGGAGAAACACTCCATATCCCATTTACCACCCTACTTGGACAGGACACTCTATGGGGGGTAGAGGGGGGCAGGTGGGGTGTGTGTGTATGTGACTGGCTGCTGGGGCCCATAGATCAAGCCCCTGCTGCTGAATACAACAGGCCATTCAAAGGCACTCATTGGGGGAGGGAGGGCGGGCACCCAACTTGGGTATGCAGCCGCTGCCCCTATCCAGTGTCCCAGCCCCCCCTGCACCAGTCCCCCACCCCACGGGCTGACACAGGCTCTTTCCCAGATTAAA
Source organism: Trachemys scripta elegans (assembly GCF_013100865.1). NCBI lineage: Eukaryota > Metazoa > Chordata > Testudines > Emydidae > Trachemys > Trachemys scripta. Next base: position 32,770,078 of record NC_048304.1, read on the forward strand.
TGGCAAAAGTCAACAGCAAATGTCAGGCTGGGCTAAATTTAACCAGACTGTGCCCCATCCCAGGACGCTGAGATAGGATCAGAACCAGGGGTCTTGAGAGCTGGGATTCCTCCCCTACCCCCTACTACCTGTCACTTCTGGTGAGAGGCCCAGTGTACCACTGCCTGCTCCCCAAGCCAGCCAGTCCCCCTGCCCTAGTGCTGGATCACAGCCAGCGCGCCCTAGAGGGGAAAGGTCCAGTGTCCCATTCCTGCCACCTGAGCCAGCCAGTCCCCTTGCCCTGGTGCTGGATCACAGCTAGCGCCCCCTAGAGGGGAAAGACCCTATTTACAATCGCCTGCTTCCTTCATCCTTCAAACATGTTCCCCCGAAACCTACTGTCCTCTAATCCTAAACCTCTCCCCCAATCCTAGCTCCCCTCTTGCAGGTCCCCCTATCTCCCAGCATGCCGGGCGGCACCACTAACTCTTCATATCTGCCCATACTGGCTCAAATCTCCAGCCACTGCTACCTTTGTGTCCGTCCCGTCCCCCCCCGGAACAGGAAGGGGATTAATGACCTGCAATCCCCTCATACTGCCCCATCCCCCACTGTGATTCTCCAGACCAGGTGCTGAGCCCCCAGTGCGGGTCTCTGAGAGGCAGTTTGTGCTGACTCCTTGACTCACACACACCCAGGACTTGGGGGCTAGCCAGGGATTGGGGGAAGGCGGCTGGGAATCACGGCCAAGGCGCTCTCAGAGAGGCGTGGGGGCCTGGGGAGGGAAAGAACGAGGGACGATGGGACAGGAGGACACTGTGGAAGAGCGTCTGAGATAAATGGGGGACAGAAAACCTAGGGGGGAGCAACGAGCAAAGGGCTTAAGGATGATGTGGGGGAAGAGGGGAAGGGCAGGAGCAGCAGAGGGAGTGGGGGAAGGGCAGGAGCAGAGGTGGCTGGGGGAGAGCAAGTGGGTCTGGGGTCCCACCTGGGTCTCTGGAGGAACCGCCCCATGAGTTACGCCCTCCCTCTGCCAACTTCTGGGGGGAACCAGGCTCAGATAGGGACCCATCCCTGTCCCAAGGAAGGAAGCCTACTGGCTCTGCTCAGTTCCCACTGACCCCCACAACTAGTCAGGGATGCTGTCCTGTGAACCACCAGGCATTGGGCCGCATGGGCCTGAGGGGAGCCAGGGAAGGAGAGTACTGGTCTGGATGGGCCTGTGGGTCTGATCCGAAGCCCTTCAGCGCCAATAGCCCAGGCCTTTACTCCCTGAGCTGAAGGGTCTGGGGCAGCTGGTGGCAACAGTCCAGCTGGTATTTATACCCTCTGTGGAGCACACGCCAAGCTGGCCTGGCACTGGAGTCTGGCTCCCAGGTGTCAGCAGAAGGCTAGAGCTTGGCTCACATATGGGAGGGGGGTTTTGGTTTGTGAGCCATCCACTGCCCACGTCCCCATTGCCCTAGAACAAGGGGCCTGTCCAACAGCCAGACACCCCTGACCCCGCTATTCCCAGCAGCAGCTCTGACCTGCCCTGGTAGCCCCTCCGCTGTGTGCTCCCCCCTGCCCCAGACATGCCCTGCCCCAACGTCCCTCAACTTTGTCCCCTCCCCTGCCTCTCTGCCCTTTTCATGGTGGTCCCACTGGCTGCAGACTCTGCTCGGGTGCCCCCCTGCTTTTGACCCTTCTGGCACTTCTCCCACCTAATCCTTCGCCCCTCGCATTCCCTGCCCCTTGGAATCTCTCACATAGCACTGCTGCTGTGCCCAGATCCTTCTCCCGGTTAGGGCTCCCTCCCCAGTGCCCTTCCCCTGGCTCAGCTGTTGGGTGTTATCCCTGCCTGCCCCTGAGCACTCCCACCTTCCCAACACACAGCCAGCCGGTACCCCCTCTCCAGAGTACCCCAGTGCACTCTCCCCTAGCCCTGCACACACACCCCCGGCACCCGCTCTCCACTGCGCCCATGGGCATCCCTCCATTCCGCCGTACCCCTCTCCAACGCACCCCCGTGCGCTCACCTTGGGGTCCTTCTCGTAGTAGTACTGCTGGGTGCGGATCCACCTGCCCACCAGGTGGTCGCGCACCGTGTGCGCCAGGGCGAAGTAGTAGTCGCGGGGGGTGGCCACGTTCCGATCCTTCACCAGCGTGAAGTGCAGATGCCGGTTGAAGTTCTTCTTGAGGTCGGAGACATTCTCCACCCCGGCGAGGCCCCGCACGCTAATCTGCTTCCTTTTCTCATAATCCGACAGCGGCAGAGACATCCTGCAGCCTCCGGCAGGGCCCTGGCTAGTCTGTGCGCACAGCGGGGGCTTTCACGCGCGGGGACACAGGCCCTGGCACTGCGGCACCAGGGAGCCAGGCGAGCAGGAGCTGCCAGGAGGGACACCAAGGAGCCTGGATCTCTGCTCTGCCCAGCCCGCTCGCTGCAGCAATGCGTCCTAAGCTCCTCCCCTCATGTATTATTAACCTAACCAGATTGGTGCATTATTCATGAGCCCCTCCTCCAGGTCGGGAGGGAGCGGGGGAGGCCCTCGCCCCGCCTCCTGGCTCACGAGGCTCCTCCCCTTGGCTTATCAATTATTCCTCTGATCCCGCCCACACCTCTCTGGGAATCCCCCTTCGCTGGGGGCCCTCTTGGCTGAAGAGTTGTAGAGGTGAAAACAACAGAGGGCAGAGCCCGTGCTAGGCATAAACAGACTAAGCAATGGCTTAGGGCCCTGAGCAGCTTGAGGGACCCCTATTAATTATTAGTATGTGGGGGAGGAGGGAGGAGAGAAGATAAATGTTCCTTCCTTTGGCCCCCGATTGGGCTAGCACTGGCACTGACAGAAGGGGTTAAGTACCAGAGGGGTAGCCGTGTTAGTCTGAATCTGTCAAAAGCAACAGAGGGTCCTGTGGCACCTTTGAGACTAACAGAAGTACTGGGAGCATAAGCTTTCGTGGGTAAGAACCTCACTTCTTCAGATGCAAGAAGGGGTTAATCACAACATGGGAAGTGCTGGTAAAGGGCTCCTGCTATTGTTGTTACATGGACTAATAAAATATTAAGCAGTGCTTTAACTAATCTCTCCAGCCCCAGACTCACTGTCTATCTGTGAAACCCTCACTCTGTATATCCATCCCCATACTCACCCTCTAGCCATCTAACCTTCCCTCCCAGAACAGGACTTGCTAGCTACATATATAACCCTCTATGTATTCATCGCCATTCACAACCTCAATCTATCCCCTTACATGAATATCTCTCTCTCCGTCCCTCACCCCGTTAGCATCTGAGCGTATGCTACGCTGCATTGTAAACCTGGCTTTGTGGAGCCGCTGTTTCCAACCCTGCACATGAGCAGCCATACTGCAAAATTACAGGGCTTAGACCGGAGTCACAGCAGAATTTGTTTTCTGACCCACCTCCGAGCAGGCCCATAACCCAGGTTCTGATTGGTTGGTGACCAAAATCTGACTGATTTATGCATAGACAGAAGGGGGCCTTCGGTTCAAACCTCAGCCCACGCTCTGGCTTAGTGTGCAGTGGCAACATACATACTCCCAGAGTCACTTTGCTCTTGGTGGCTGGCATATTAATTTTTACTGTTGTGTAATGATTTTCAAATTAATTAGCAGCCAAGACAATGAAAATTAGTGGGTAAGAACTACAGCGTAATTCAGTTAGCAGAAGGCAATGGAACAGCTAGAAGGCAGGCTGAGACTGTTATGGAGAAATTAGAATAATAATAGAAGGGAATGAATGGAAAGAATCATAAAGCAATAAGATGTAATTAGACTAGGATGCAATTAGATTAAGGATGGAGTCAAAGAAATGATAGAGGAAGAATTCCACGTAGTCAAAGCACTGGCAATCTCAAAACATTTTGTGTCCTAGACACTCAGACAATAGGGGCTGACAATGTTTTTCTCAATGTATAACTGTATTATTAATCTATTTGTTGTTGGCTCTAGATTTTTTTTTATAAATGGCTTGACTGAGGGGACTTTGTTCTAATGATTACAGAAGGAGGGGACTAAGAGCCAGGACTCCTGGGTTCTATTCCCAGCTCTGGAAGGGGAGTGGGGTCTAGTGGGTTAGAGCAGAGAATGCTGGGAAGCAGGATGCCTGGGTTCTCTCCCTGGCCTACCAAGTACACCCTGTATGACCCTGCACTTCCCTTCTCTATGCCCTAGTTTTCCTATTGACAAAGTGTTCAAACCCCAGGAAAGGGCCCCCACACTCCGTGTGCCGAGTACATATTGTCTCCTTTCACAGCACCATGCACACAAACTCCTGACACTGGGGGCAGGAGGAGATTACAGGATGGGTGCCTGCCTGGTCACTTAGGGAATGTCTACACTGCTGCAGGCAGCAACCAGCCCAGCCTGGACCAACAAGCTTGTGCTAGTGCACAGAAAATAGCCATGTGGACATTGCAGCTTGGGCAGCAGATCAGGCTGCTGGGCCCCACTGGATCAGAGCTCAGGTGGCTAGCGCAACTCTCCGTTGCAGCTGCAATGGCCACCCTGCTATTTTTAGTGTGTGAGTTTGACCTCCACTATTGCGAGTCTGGCTGGCTGGGCTGCTTGGTTCCTGCTGCAGGGGACCGAGGCCCTTAGACAGGTCAGTATCCCACTGTCGGGATTACAACACGACACTGGCAGCCCAGCGTGCACTTGACACACACGATTGCACACTTAAATGACTGCAAACTCAAGAGTCCACCTGTACTCCCATTCCCGATCCAGCCAGGGCCCTGCCTTGGACATGCAATAGAGCCAGTGACCCATAGAAGGGAAATACCCCATATCCCATTCCCTGCCCCCCACTGAGCCAATCAATATCTACCTTGGGGCAGTATGGGAATCAGCATCTCCTAGTGGGGAAAGGCCCCATATTCCATTTCCCCCCTCCCCTTGCCCCAAGCCAGCCAGTCCCCCAGCCCAGGGCCTGGATTAGAACCATTGCCCAAGAATTGAAATGGCCCAGATCCCCTTCTCTGTGCACTCCTCCCCCTCATGAATAAGCAATTGAGCAAAACCCCTCCCCTGAAGAGCTGAGTTATGAAAAGAGCGGTGTGCTAACCTTGTGCTATTTTTTCCCCTCACCCCTAAGAAGGGATCAGGCAAGGGAAGATTGCCCTGTCATATTCATTTCTATTTCTGGCATGCAGTTCAGGGGCCTCAACTCTCAAAGCCTTATTCTGTGTGCACACAAAGCTGTGCGCAAATGTGAGTACTGTGTGTTTGTGCATCCATGAGTGTGAGGCTATGTGTGTCAGTGTGTGCGCACACATTCGTAAGGAGTGTGGGTGAGCTTTCCACACCATATTACTGGGGAGTTGGGTTTTCTTTGAACAGATGGGACTGCAATCCTGTCCCCCCTGCATTGAGAAGGGGAAGATGGGAGATCAAGGTCTTTCTTTACTACTGGTCCCCCTTTTGATATTCCCCTTTTCCAAGGTTACCAGTATTTTTTCTCAACCAGAACCAAGTTCCTCCTTCATAATACTGCAGTATGGCTGAGACTTCACTTCAAACCATTATGGCAAAAGCTAAGGGTGTGTGTGTGTGTGTATATTATATACACCTCTACCTCGATATAACGCTGTCCTCGGGAGCCAAAAAATCTTACCGCGTTATAGGTGAAACCGCATTATATTGAACTTGCTTTGATCTGCTGGAGTGCGCAGCCCCGCCCGCCCCCGGAACACTGCTTTACCACGTTATATCAGAATTCGTGTTATATCGGGTCGTATTATATTGGGGTAGAGGTGTATATGTAAACCAGTATAGCTATCACAGCAAACCTTCCTAGTGGAGACGTAGCTTCTACCAGCAAATCAGTGCTTTGGCGGGTCGAGCTGAGGCTAGCGCCCTGAGTGAAATAAGGCTCTACCAGCACAGGCACCCTTTTGCCAGTATCGCTGCCTCTTCACTAGGGCTTTTGCCAATATAGCAATGTCACTTAAAAAAAAAAAAATCACCCTTGTCTGAAACATTGCTAGCGTAGCCCGGGCTTCAGTATCAGCCCCACAGGTTCAATGCAGGCACCCAGCCCCACTCTAGCTACTACATACCATTACCTATCAGGGCTTCTAATACAACCCAGGAGTCCTGAATCTCAGCCTCTCCCTACTCTAACCAACTAGACCCCCCTCCCCCCCAAGCCAGGGATAGAACCTAGGAGTCCTGGCTCCCACCCACCTCCCCGAGCCAGGGATCGAAGCCAGGGCCAGGGAATATCTGTAAGCAGCTCTCAGCACCTTGGCACTAGAATTGCTGAATGACAATATTTCCTCAACCTCCTTCCCAGCTGGCACCTCCCCATGTGCCTCCCGCAGGTCTTCTCCCAGTCCATGCACAGAGCTACACTGCAGCTCCGCACTAGCTGAGCACGCAAAGGCGGGTGAATGATTGGCAAAGAAAGGGGGTGGGACAGTCAGGCAGAGTGTGTGTATGGGGGGAGAGAGAGAGAGAGAGCCGTGCAAATCTCTGTCCTGGCAGGCTAGGCAAGGACTACAACTCCCAGCATGCTCTGCACTGGGCAGGCCCCTGCCGGCGCGAGCGAGCGGCTGCGGGGAACATGCCGCAGTGCGCGTGTGACGCTGCAGCAGCTGGGTCGGTAACTTGACCCGTGTCAAGGTCATGGCAGTAAAGTCCTTGATGGGCTGTCACAGGCGGACAGCGGAGAGTGTCAGGTGGTTATCTGAGCTACTCACCTCCCCCACCCCATCAGCTAATGTACCCCCTCCCCCCCACCCTCACCCACATACCCATCAGCTAATGTACCCCCTCACTCTCCACCCATGTACCTCATCAGCTAATGTACCCCCTCACTCTCCACCCATGTACCCCATCAGCTAATGTACCCCCTCTCCACCCACACACCCCATCAGCTAATGTACCCCCTCCCCCCCACCCTCACCCACATACCCATCAGCTAATGTACCCCCTCACTCTCCACCCATGTACCCCATCAGCTAATGTATCCCCTCACCCCCACCCTCACCCACATACCCCGTCAGCTAATCTACCCCCTCACCCTCCACCCATGCACCCCATCAGCTAATTACCCACCCCCCATGCACCCACCCACCCCCACATCCCATCAGCTAATCTACCCCCCCACTCATGCACTCACCCCACCCACACACCCCATCAGCTAATCTACCTACCCCCATGCACCCCCTACCCATCCCCATACACCCCATCATCTAATCTGCCCATCCCCAAACAGCTGTCAACTTAATCTACCCATCCCCATACATCCTCCATCAACTAATCTACCCATCCTCACACACACCATTATTGTATCTGTCTATTTCTCAGAAAAACTGAGGAACCATCTCCTGCACCTTACATACTGCAAAGCAGACCAGCTCAAACAAGAAATCATCACATGCTCCCATGATCAGGAAACCTACCTGGAGATCATGCAGGAAACCAAAAGCATCTATCTAAAAAAACTTGATGAGAGCCATCCAACAGCACAAACAACAAGTGAAACCTACTGCAACAACCAACAGACAACCACCTGTGAGTGAAACCATGACACCAGCACATGGACACAACACCCCAATATAATCAACCTATCAAGACTACCCCACCTGAACTGAAATAAAGTATCTGTACTCTCCAAGGGACTGAACTTCTGCCCACCATCGAACCTGAACCCGTACTAACTAGAAGAATTCTGATGACTCTACCTCAAGGAATTCTTTCACAAAGATGAGATCGTCCACAACTACCTCAACCCCACCAATAGTCATAAGAAAAAAGAATCATCTGACTGACCATGACCCATCAGACAAAACCACACACTGGTTTTATCAATTGCTTCAGGAAAACAATCAACAGTGAAATCTTTAACAAACATCACACCCACAACAATCTCTCTGCCACTGAGAGGACAGCTATACAGTCCCTGAAATCCAACTGCCAGATAGTGATCAAACACGCCGATAAATGGGGCATCATCTTGGTCCTCAACTGCGATGACTACGTCAACAAGACCAGCTGACAACATTCCGACACCACCTACTATAAAGAATTCAAAGAAGACCCCAAACCACATTTCACCCAGGTATTTAAGGAGATCATCAAATTCTTTCCCGAAACCTCATCCCCCACGAACCCTCCCCAAAGACCTTCTACATGCTTCCCAAGATACACAAACAAGGGAACCCAGACGGACCTATCATATTTGGCCATGGCACTCTTTCTTAAGGAATATCAGGACTCATAGAAACCATCCTCAAACCACTCACCACACAAAAGACCTCCTCCAAGATGCTACCGATTTCCTCCAGAAACTCCTCAACATTAACCAGTTCCCTCAGAACACCATCTTCACCACCATGGATATCACCTCCCTAGACACCAACATCCCTCACCAGGACAACATCACTGCCTGCCTCAGATACCTACAGGATAACGTACAATGCTCAGAAATCCACCCCAAACTCATCCTCACCCATAACAATTTACATTTAACAAACACACGCTTAGTCCAAACCATGGGACCAGCCATGGGTACTAGGATGGCTCCCCAATATGCCAACCTCTACATGGGCCACCTCAAGGAAGAATTTCTGAAAAAAAAATGTGCCATGAAGCCAACAAGATACCTGAGGGACATTATATTTTTGTCCTCTGGACTCCTTCATAGATTCCACCACAACTTCAACCATAGGCACTGAAAAAAATTAGTGGATGCTCAGCACCCACCGGCAGCCAAACTCTCCCCTCCCCCTAGCGCCTCCTGCCCCCCGCTAATCAACTCCTCCCCCTCCCTCCCAGCGCCTCCTGCACACTGCATGGGATACAGGAGGTGCTGGGAGGGAGGGGGAGGAGTGGGGATGGGGCATGCTCTGGGGTGGGGGCAGGAAGAGGCTGAGCTGGAGCAGAGTGGAGGTGGGAAGAGACAGGGCGGGGGTGGGGCCTTGGGAGAAGGGGTGGAGTGGGGGCGGGCTGGGGGCAGAGTTGAGCTCCCCCCAAGCAGAGAGGAAGTTGGTGCCTATGACTTCAACAACCTTCCCTATGTATGAAACTCTCTAACATACCCACACCCACATCAGCTTCCTGGACTCTAATTAGCTTCAGCAACAGAACTCTATAAATGACTATGTACAAGAAACCCACAGATCACCACACTCACCTCCACTGATCCAGCAACCACCCCTGTTCTCTACACCCAGGCACTCAGATGCCAGAGAATATGCTGAGGAGAAAGTCTGGGATACACCCCTTAAACTTAAAAGCACCTTAACCAAACAAGGACAGTCCACCAGAGAAGTAGATCGCATCATTGAATGGGCCACCCAATACCCCAAGAGAACCTGCTTCAATACAGAAAAAAAAATAATCCATCAGTCGCATACCCCTAGCTGTCACTTACCATCCCACACTGGAACCCACATGGGTGATCCTCAAACAATTTCAACCCATACTCCATGGGGACCACATCCTGGAAAAAAGTCTTTCCTGAACTCCCTTTCTGGCCTTCAAACAACCCCCAATCTTGCCAAGCTCATGGTCAGAAGCAAACTCCCCACAGACAAGGACCCATCAAATCAAAGCAGCACCAGCCTACACTCTTGAATGAACTCACATAGAAAAATGATAAAAGACAAAAACACCCTGTCACCCAGGGGCAAACACTTCTCACCAAATGCTCACTCTGTATCAGACCTCTCCAGACTCATCCTCAAATGAAACCTGCACAACGCCTGGGAGCATAAATCCATAGTGCCGCTAGAGACTAAAACCCATGGACTTAGTGGGAGACTGGTTTCATGGCGCATTACAGGAATCTATAGCACACACCTGCCTGCTAACCCTTAATGGCACATTTCAAACGCCTTTTACATCACAATCTCACCCTGGTCGGCCACTCCATCTCAAATGGCTTCCTGCAATGTGACCCCTTATGCTTATCTGTCCTGACTTGTATTTAGCTCAGACACTCAGATTTCTTTCCCCATTCCTGAAGGTTACCTCTCTGTCGTTCAAAAGCTCGCACCTTCCACCAACAAAAGTTGGTCCAATGGAAGATATACCTTACTTACCTTGTCTCTCTCTATCCCCATACCTATCCATCCATCCATCCCCATACACCTCCCCATTTACTGATCCATCCTTGTATGTAACTATCCATCCATCCCCATACACACCCCTTCATCTCCAGACACAGCCAGCCATCTATTCATCCCCCGACATTTCAGCCCTCCCCAGTCTCTCTATCTCTCTACCTACCTGTCTAAGCTCCCTCTTTCCCGCTAAGCTCTCTGTTGATCTCCCTAATTTCACTCTCTAGCTCCCCAGTCTCATTATCAGTCTAATCTCTCTATCCTCTAATCCCTGCCCATGAGTGACAGTCACCCCCTGTGCGTGCTGTAAATCCCTATTGCCAGGATTGAGATGGGATTTAAGTGATTCGTAGAGCCCGCCCCGGGATCCATTCCCGCTCGCACTGCCTCATTGGCTTGGTTTCCCAGCGGGCTTTGAGAAAAGGCTTTGTTTTAATGCCACCAGGGCTCTACTGAATCCCAAGGGCCCTGTGTGTCTGATGGGAGATCCTGCAGCACCCTGGGTCTCTGGTAGCGGCTCCCATGCTCTGGTCCCAGGATGCTGCCTTGCTTGTAATGAGTGGAATTCCCATTGCAACAGCTGTGGCAATGCGACTCAGACCCCCTCCCCCAGAGGGGCTGGGCCTCCCACATACGCCCTCACACAAGGGTGGTGAGGAGAAGAACTCAGACCTCCACAGGCAGCCAGGGGCCCCAGATGCCATCTCACACATTGGGGTAGAGGGTCAGATTCCTCCCAGAGGGGCAGAACAGCCCCAGACCTCAGCTCCTGTGGGGCCAGGGAGAGAGGCTCATACCGTTCCAGAGGGGCAGGGTCTCCTAACCAGATCCCGATTCACACATGGGGAGCCAGGAAAAGGGCTTAGACTCCCCCTGAGGGGTAGCTCCAGCACACAGCCAGGGTGGTACATAGGTAAGCTCACCTTGAGGGGCACCCCCTCAAGCCTGGGCATGGCCTTGCAGGGGTCCTCATCACCAGCACCCCTGACTGCTTCCCAGGCCCTGTGCTTCCCAGGGGTCCTCATCACCTTGCGCCACTCTCCCACCCAGCTAACACACCCCCCGCCCCCGCGGCAGCTAACCCCACCTGGGGAGACTCCCCCCTGCAACGGGGTGCCCCCCCCCAGCTCACCTCCGCTGAGCACGCTGGCGCCACTCTAATTCTCCTCCCCTCCCAGGCTTGCGACGCCGATTAGAGGAGACTTAGAGTGGGGGCGGAGTGCTCAGCGGAGGAGGCAGAGTGGAGGTGATCTGGGGCGGGTAGTGGTTCCCCTGTGCGGCCCCCTCCCCCCGTTACTGCGGGTGGCCTTCCCCGCGTGCCCCCACCCCAGCTCACCTCCACTCCACCTCCTCACCTGAGCGGGCTTTTAGGCACCTCCAACCACTAGGCGCCCTAGGTGGCTGCCTAGTTTGCCTAAATGGTTGCACCGGCCCTGCCTGTGAGGGCTTTGTCTGGGGCTTCCACTGCCTGGCCTCCAGCCCTGTGGGGTAACAGAAGGGCCAACTCCTGATACCAAAACTAACAGGGCCAGCTCCAGGCACCAGCTTGGCAAGCAGGAACTTGGGGCGGCCACTCCGGAGAGGGGCAGCAGGTCCAGCTATTCGGCAGCAATTCGGCGGACAGTCCCTCACTCCTGCTTGGGGCGAAGGACCTTCCGCTGAATTGCCCCGCAGATCGTGATCGCGGCTTTTTTTTTTTTTTCTTGGCTGCTTGGGGTAGCCAAAACCCTGGAGCCGGCCCTGCCAACTAACCATTGTCCCCCATCCCCGGGGGCTACCCTGAGGGTCTCGGCTCCTACTCCTGGGCCCTGCAGAGCTTCTCCCAGGCTGTTTCCTCCCAGCTGGATCCCCCACTGCCTCCCCTCCCCAGGGACCCAGCCCTTGCCCCTGCTCCCTTCAGGCCCTATCTCAACCTGCCTGCCTCCCTTCTCCTGGGAGGTCTTGTCCAGCCTGGCTTCCCCAACTCTTCCCTCAGAAGGCACCTTGCTGATGCCTGTTGGCTCTCCTTCCTAGATTGAGTGCCCAGCTCTAATGGGGTAGTCCTCTCTCTGGTCCTGCACACCTGGGGTCTGTAATTAGAAGTCTCCATCACACCCAGCTAGGGTCACTAGGGATCACTAAAGTGCTGGGTCACCAGGAAGGCTGATCCCAGATGACCTTAAAGGGCCAGCCAGTCTGTGATGCCAGGGTAATCACAGCCCAGGAAGGGGAGGGAGAGCACTGAGACACAGAGCGGGGTGGGGGTGAGAAATTATGATAAACAAAGAAGGAAATTAAATGCCCCAAACTTTGTTAGCACAGAGCTGTGCTTGCCCTGGGCACTTCGTGTCCTTCTACGTGGAGAACAGCAAGACACCTCTGAAAACTAGGCAAGGAGGACGTACGGTTGTATCATGGGGGGGCCTCTTTGGGCAACACCCCACTCCCAGGCCAACACCACACAGGCCCAGGCTGTGCTTGAAAATTCGCTCCCCCAAGCTCTGGCACACAAGGCTGTGAAGTCTCAGGCCCTGGCTAGGTGGAGCTAAGCTTGGCGTAGACACAGGTAGGGAGCGCAGACGTACATTAACTGCATTCACTCTTGTGGCACCGTAGGGAGTGTCTATGCTACAGCACTACAGCGGCACACGGATGTGGCCCAGAGCTGTGCCTCAGACCAGCGCCGCGCCCTCGCTGATGCTGCAGGGAACAGAGCATCTCTGTGCTAAGGCAAAACTCGGATTTGGGTCAGGCTGATGCTCCGAGCCGGCACCATGACACAACCCACCCTGGGCATGTTACGTGATCCCGTCTCTTAGCATCTCTTCTGAGCCACAGTCGTCACTCAGTCCTTGGCATGTCTGCCGCGACCCCGGTGCAGCCCTGTGGACCTAATCCACAGCTCTCAGGGCTGAAATGATCCCTTAAGGAGCACATGTCCCTCTTGCCACAGCACAGTGCCAGGCTGCCCCAGCTAGTCCCTCCCAGTTCAGCACAGCTACACCCCCGCCCCAGAGTCTGCTGTTGGAGGGAAAGCAGGGAACTGCAGGAATTTGAGTCCACACAATACCACCCAACACAAACAATGGCACCTCCTCCAATACCTTCCTCGGCGCTCCTGAGTGGAGAGTTGGAAGGCCAGGAAGATGGATAGATCATCTACTCTGCTCCCAGCCCAGAGCACGTCACGTTGATCCCCCTGCACTGAGACCCCTCACTCACATATGACCAAAGGGCCTCCCAGGAAGGCAGCCAGGGCTGATCGGAAGGGCGACAGCTGGAGAACCCACCCCCTATGACAGTAGCAGGTTAACCCTTGCAATACCCTTCCTGAACCATCAAACTACTGGCTAGTGCCAGCACAGGGGGCAGAGTTAAGGTTCTTTCTGGTTGTCAGAGGTTTAAGTTCAGCCGCTCTCCATATTGTGGATGGATCCAGGGCACACTCTGCATTCATGAAGTTTGGGGGCATTTAATATGCCAAGGCTTCTCACCCTCTTTGTACCGGTTATCTGCAATATGGCACCTTCCAGCTGCACAGCACCCCCTACTGCTGCTCAGGGGCATTAGGGCCAGCACTGACTGAGCGAAGAGTGCCCCCAACTGATCCCCTAGCCTGCTCCCTGCAGCACAGCGCCCTCTAGCATGGGACCATCATTAGCACCAACTGTTGGGACTGCACCCTTTAACATCCTACCCGACTCTGCTCCCTGCAACATAGTGACCCCTTGCACAGGACTGGGGCACTGGGCCCACTCCACTCCCAGCAGAGGCTCTAGCCTCCCAGCCCAGAGAAGCTCCCAATGCAGGTGCGAAGGCCACATCTCTCCACGCTCATCCCTTTCCCTGGATTCCTGAGGTGTGAGACTGCTCCCAGCGAGCCAGGAGATTAACCGAGCCGGCTACGGAGATTAAGGCTGCAGGATTAGTGCACCTGGCAGCACGCGGGGGATGGGGCTTGGCCTGTTCTTGACTCACCTTTAAGAAGATAATGGCTTGAGTCTGATTGATGTAGAAACACAGTTGAGCAACCTGCCCAGGCCTCATGTGGGGCATGGCAGAGCACATCCCCCAGAGCCCAACCAGGATACTGGCTCTGGCTTCTAGTGCTTCTGACCATAGGATTTAATTGAAAAGAGGAATCCCGGCCCTACTGCTTACAGTGGTAAGGACACTCCTCAAAATGCCAAGAGAGGGTCAGCTAGAGGCTGAGGTCTGCAGCTCTGAGAACAGCATGAACTACTCCACCTCATGTAAAGGGAGTGTTCACGCTGGTACCTCCTGGCAACAATTCAAGATGCAAGTGGTGGGGAATCACTCTGGCAGCAGTGCAAATGCCAGTCACGTGTTCACTCTGGAATCTAATGTGAAATTAAACAGGAGGGGGTTGCTCATGCTGACACCCATGGATTTAAAGGGCAGCTAGGCCTTCAACTGAAACCTAGTGGTGGTATTTTTAAGTGACACCATTAGCCAGTTCACCCCTGACCAGAGAGGAGGGAAAAAAAGAGCGCAGTGGGGAGATGGGTGGTATGCACTAGGCCCCACACCTGCCCACTCCTTGAGCCCTGTCCATTTTCATGCCTGCTAGTGAGTAGGCTCAGAGGGTAACAATCAGGCAGCTACGGAACCAGATAAAGGACCACAACCATCATTCCTGGTCAACTTGGGCCAATGTGCAGGGTCCTATAGACCAGGGGTTTGCAAACTGGGGGTTGGGACCCCTCAAGGGGTTGCAAGGTTATTACACGGGGGGGGAGGTGTCACAAGCTGTCAGCCTCCACCCAAAACCCCGTTTTGCCTCCAGCATTTATAATAGTGTTAAATTAAAAATAAAAAGTGTTTTTAATTTATAAGTGGGGGTCATATTCATAGGTTTGCTGCGTGAAAGGGGTCACCAATACAAAAGTTAGAGAAACACTGCTATAGGCAATCTCTGTGTTTTAGAGCCCTCAGAGGTAGAGACCACAGTGGACCTGCTGGGAGAGCTAGAACACTTAGAATTTCCTATGGGGCTCTTGGGCTGCAGTTTGGCAGCTGTAACTTTCAGAACAAGCATTACCATCCTGCGTCACAAAGGGGGAAATTTCAGTACAGACAAGGGAAACAAGTCCTGTGTCCCAGTTCCCTGCTCTAACCTACTAGATCTCACTCCTTTCCCGGCACCAGACATACAGCCCAGGAGTCTTGCTTCTCAGGTGCTCTAGCTGCTTCACCATATCCCTTTCAAGCCAGGAAAAGAAGCCAGAGGTCCTGGCTCCCAGCCCCACTCCCCAGGTTCCATACCCCACTCCCCCTTCCCAGGGCTGGGAGTAGAACCCTGACTGCAGGGTTATCTCTCCTCTGCTCTTTGTATAGTGGGCATAAAATTAGAAGCACTGACCCTACAAGACCTTATTAGCCCATTGTTTCTATTAATACCAAGGCTCATTAGAGCTTGATTAGGGACACAGGCTCTACCAAATACAGTTTACTGGCATAGGGAGGATCCTAGTCTCTTCCAAGTCTCCCACACCCTTAGGCCAGTTAAAGTTTCCCTGTAAGGATCTGCCCGGGTGATTTCAGAGTAGGATGTGATGCTGCAGCGTGGGGAGAGAGGAAAAAGATAACCCGAGTGCCAGGAATCCATAACCTCCGGTTATGGGGCTGGAAACCCAATCCACCAGGAATCCAGAGCAAGCCTTAAAGGCCACAGAGCCTTAAGGCCACTTGCAGCCCCCACTCCTGAGCAGGGAGAGGCAGAGGGAGGAACCAACCCCAGCAGTTATCTGAGCCTGTTGGCACGTAGAAAACCTTGCTGGCTTGATATTGACAAGAGTCCAAAGAAAGACTAGAGGACTGGAAGCTGGTGCAATCTCTGTGGGAAATCAGGATGGGCTCTGGGATGTGAGGAGGGGTAGATGATTTGTAGTGGGGTAGCAGCTAGGAGCTCTAGTCATGCACCAGGACCCCATTGCACAAGGCGCTGTACAGAGAGACCAAAAGACTTACAGCCTAAACACTAAAACAAGAGAATACAGAAAGCCAGGGGAGTACGAGGAAACAATGAGACAATATTGGTCAGCACGCTAGGCTGTGATCTCTGCACACCAGCAGCCCAGACACAGTCATTTTTTTTGTAGGACTATCAGCAAAGAAGAGTTTTGAGGAGGAAGGAGGAGAACTAGGTGGTTGTGCAGGTGTTTATGGGAATCTCCTCCCAAGCATGGGAGAAAGCACCAGGGGGCTTGTTTGAAAACAGAACAAGTGATGGTTGACATCATAGGCTGATCAGAGGCAGGAACCGACAGCTCACTAGCGAATGAGAGATGGGGCGGGGATAGGCAGTGAAGAGCTTTGACGATGAGGAGAAGCAGCTTGTGTTTGACAGGAAGAAGGGGGAGCCAGTGGAGGGATGTAAAGAGAAGCAGAGAAGATCAATTAACAATGGGAACAACTTACTTTGAGATGTGGTGGATTCTCCAGCACAGAGGGTTGTTCTGGCCAGGGCTGGCTCCAGGGTTTTTGCTGCCCCAAGCGGCAGGGGAAAAAAAAGAAGCCACGATCGGAATTGTGAGCGGCGGCACTCCAGCGGCAGCTCCACCGCACTGCTTTCTTCTTCGGAGGGAATGCGGCGGCAGGTGCTTCCCTCCGAGAGGGACCCGCCACTGAATTGCCGCGGAACAGCCCGATGTGCCGCCCCTTCCCCTTGGCCGCCCCAAGCACCTGCTTGCTGGGCTGGTGCCTGGAGCTGGCCCTGGTTCTGGCAGCCCCACTCTAGCTCAACCACCAGATATGGGCAGGAGGCAGGAACCACTAGGTAGGATTTTGCATAGGAAGATGGACTTGATGATCTGAACAGTCCCTTCTAGCCTTCAACCCTATGAAATACCAGCCAAGGCTTGAGGGGAAGATATTCCCATGTTAAAGCAAGGCAGCCTGTGTCCAGCTCTCCCCGCAGTTATTTGGATGGCAAAGAGCCCCAGGCACAGGTCAGGGCCCCACTGCACCAGGTGCTGTTCACACACAAGACGACAGGCTGTGCTCCAAAGTGCTTCCAGTCAATATGGCCATTACTTTTATTGTCAGCAATAGCACCTAAAGGGTGGTTTGGTGGCTCCTCCCAGACATTAGGAGAGGAAGCACCAAGGTGCTTGTGGGGAAAACACAAGGAGCAGGCCCTGGGAGCCAGCACTGTCAGGAGCCGGGGGTGTGTATCAATAGCTCAACAGTCAAGTGTGTTGCCCCCCCGCTGCAAAGGTGCCTTTCTTTGCAGGGACTGGAGACTCCTGGGGCCCATTCTCAACACTGCCATAAGCTTCCTGCGTGAATGCGGGCAAGACTTGCATTCCTGGCTGGGTGCAAATTCCCCATCTGTAAAGTGGGGGGCCCTTCCTTTGCCTTGTCCATTTAGATTAACAGCCCCATCCAAGCTCAGGGATCCCCAGCAGGGTGGGTGCCACCAGACCCCCCCACAACAGCTGTCATGCCAGGTGCTGGACAGACAGGGCAAGAGTCCCAGCCCCCATGGAGCTGCCATCTAGAGAGAGCAGAAGAGAATGGGAGAAAAGAATGAGCATTATCCCTGTTTTACAGATAGGAGCTGAGGCCCAGAATAATGAAGCAACTTGCCCAAGGCCCCAAGAAAGGCTGTGACAGAGCCAGGAATGGCAAGAGTCTCACACCCAAGACAACTCTCAGGCCCACTAACCTCTACAAGGCTCAGGTGAGACAGTGGTGCCAGGGGATTTGCACACTTCATTTCCATTAAAACAGGGGTTCTCAAACTGGGGGTCAGGACCCCTCAGGGGGTCACAAGCTGTCAGCCTGCACCCCAAACCCCGCTTTGCATCCAGCATTTACAATGGTGTTAAATATATTAAAAAATGTTTTTAATGTATGGGGGTGGGGGGTTGCACTCAGAGGCTTGCTGTGTGAAAGGGGTCACCAGGACAAAAGTTTGAGAACCATTGCATTAAAAAAAGTCAACCCACCCTGGGAAGCTAAAGCCCTTTTGGGAGCTTGGATGATACCAGACTGGACATCCAGGTGAACAGGTTGCTCCTCAGACTGCACTAGCTTGAATCCTGTCCTGCAGCACCATGGGAGAAAGGAACCTCAGACTCTCTCCAGCTGTCTGCCCTCCTTCAGGTCACATCAGGCGACGGGAGACAGCTGGCATGCCTCAAACCTGGGGGTCTACAGCATGCCAGGATCACCCTGCTTTTAACAAAGAGCTGGGGAGGGGCTGCTTCAGGTTCTGAATCCCAACAGGAAGGGGTTGTTTTGCTGATCAAATAAACAGCCTGTTTTCTCTGCAGCGCTTTGGCGGCCCTCTGGAGTGGAACTCATATCCATGACTGCCACCAGAACCATCTCTGCTGGCCTCATTTATATTCCAAGCACAGCCATACTCACGAAAGGGCTCCTTCACCAAAGCTTTTCACACATCAATAGGTCACAGAGCAGGGACAACGGGAAGGGACATTTCTGCCACACTCGGAGCTACAGAAACTTCCAGTGCATGGGTAGATTGCAGTCTTTTTTGCTTCCTGGTCTGCATGGCTCTACTTCGCCAGCTTCCCACATTTTGGCAGAAACAAGGGGCTGTGGAAAGGAATCAATGCTGGCACAGCAGTGGCTTCAGGGTTGGACATGGGGCTACTCGCAGCACCTCATGACAATCCCAGCCTTCCCCTATGCCTATGGGGAATTGAGGTATTGGCTCAGCCCGTCCCAAACCCCACCACTGTTCACTGCCTCTGAAACAGCTGAACTGCAGGAGCAGACAAGCTTTCACTCTCCTGCACTTAAGCCAAGCTACCTGGAGTTGAAAAAGGTCCAATAGAGCAAGACTCTTCAGATTCAGGTAGGCCTAGAGGCCCTGACCAATACAGCACACTTCTACCCCCACATCATACAAGGTGCAGCCCAGGCCCGACTGAAGGGGGGAGGCTTGTCATGCCAGGGACAGTGCACATGTGGTGAGAGTCCCTGTTTCAAGTTTACAGCCTAGACCCAAGCAGGATCACCCTGTTTCCAGTCACAAGAGGAGTCCGTAGCTTCCTGAGCCCCAGACAAAAAGGTGGGAAAGGAGACAGGCACAAAGAGAAGCATCTTACCCAAGATCATGTAGTGGATTATTGGCAGAGCCAGGAATCAAACCCAGGTGTTCCGCATCCTAATACTGTCGCATAGGCCACACCACCTCTGCCCATAGACCATCTTCCTCTTGTAAAGCAGGAAGAAGGAATGTATTTGGGCACCTGTCACACAGCTTGGTTTTGCTTCAAAAATTTTCCTGTTTCAAGGATCTTGGAAGCTCAAGGAAGATGATCAGCAACTGGTGGAGGATACCCCTCCTAACTGGGATCTGTGTGGCTTAGATAGATTTGGGAGCCAGGACCCCTGGCTCTATGGGCTCTGGAAAGAGTGGGGGCTGATGCTTAGAGCAGGGGACACTGGGAGTCAGGACTCCTGTGTTCAATTCCCAGATCTGGGAGGGGAGTAGGGACTAGGAGTCATTGAGAACTGGGTTTTATTTTACATACCCCCCCCCACACACACACACACCTGAATAAGGATTAAAAAGTTGAGACCCTGATAACAAGAGCACACAGTTACAGCAGGCTGTGAAGAAACTACACCAGCACGTTATTTCACAGTGGCCCTGAGACAGCATGCCAGAGTAAATGGGTTCAGTGACAAGAGTCTGACAATTACCAAGCTTCAGTATCTTGGTTAATTTCACTAAAGACCGAGTAAGGGACTGGGCACCAGAGGACCCGATCCCAACCCCAATTCTGCCACTCATCCATGTTATCTTGTGAATAGGCACTCCAAACACATCATCCCTATTCTACTGCTGGAGAAACACCGATCTGCCTCCCTACATGGGGAGCTGGGAGACCTAACTCTTGAGTGTTAAAGTGGACTGAGATTAAAGTGCTATCCATGTGATCAGAGCAGGTGATCTAGCTGCTGTTTGGTAACTTTGCAACCATCGCCAACACCGAGTTTCTTTTAAAGGAGTCAAAGATGGAAGGAGAGGCTGATGTTCAGCACCACATAGCGGAGACTCAGCCAATAAACAGACCTGGGCTGATGTCATTCTGTCCATTCACACTTGTTAGTATTTACACAAGTGAGAGGGAATCTAAATCTCCATTTTACTACACCTCTAAGTCAACTGTGCCCATAGTTGTATCAGAACTAGATGATCAACTGAAGTATTTATACGCAGTCACTGCATGCTTTTCCTGACCCAAATCCACTAGGGAAACTGGCACAATGCAGGGACATTCTGCTGGTCCTACCCACACAAATGATGTGCAGTGCTTGGAGGAGGAACAGCACACTGCAGTGAAGTGGAAGAAATGCTCCTCAGGGGACTAGAGTGAGAGGTTCAGTCATCTCTGCTCACATCTGCCATGGGCATGGAGACTGTGGTAGCAGTGACTGGATGAACCACGCCACCCAGTATTGCCATGCAAGAGTTGTTGGTGTTTTAGCTAGCCCTTGGCTTAAGGAGTGGGTAGCGCTACAGAGCATGAACTGTTAATTGAGCCAGTGACCCTTTAATGGGTCAGACAATGTGACAGCAGATCATGCAGCCCTCCCAACCATCCCAGCAACAGGGGTGTCAGAAATATCCTGCAGTTTGATTGCTGCTGTGGCACTGACCTCCCAGCGCAGCAAGGACCTTGTTTGTAAGGCTGAAGGCCTCAAGAAGAGCTGAGCTTTCAGGAGCACACACTTTCCATACAAATGTGCAAGGGATCATACCCCCAAACCCCGCCTTTAAGAAATATAGCCCACTCCTGCAGTGGAGCATAGCACCACTTGTTGGCAGCAAATGGTAATGGGTTTCCCCCATCCAAGTCACTGAGAATTAATTAGGCCTTTATAAAAAAAACTGCTTTTATTCATTGGAACCTCCCCTCTAATGCAGTTTTATTCATACACAAAAAGCAGTAAGAAATGGCTGCGGGTGACTGAACGGAAGAGCGTTTTACACATTATCGTCAACAGAAATCGCTCCAATTTGGGGGGCAAGGGGACCCCAGACCACAAAACATTCAGATGTTAAAAAAAGATTCTAGGCACATGGCAAGTGAAAAGCAAATGGACCTTGAGTGTATGCAGTAGCAGGGCCTTCTCAGTGCCTACTGAAACCTCTTAACTACCCAATTAACCACTAACAACTCGCTACTGCTCCCTATGGGGCATTCCAATACCCACAGTTAAGAGGACAATGGACCCCACCCCTCCAGCATGCTTACCACCATTGTCTTGTATAGTAGCCCCTTGACAGAAACAACCCTCCCCAAGCCAAAGCCCTGACTTGGGGTGTATTAGCACTGGGGTTCACAGGGCCCAAAGATCAGCTATGGTACTTTCCTGCCTCTTTCCTCTGGTATGAAGTCATGTCCAAGGAGATCTCTAAAATCCATTTGCTTGCCCCTTGCCCGCATTCCAACCTCCAGGCACTGGCAGTGCTGGAAAGAGTCTAGACTCAGAGAGCATTGCTCTCTTCAGATGGATTTAAAATTTAAGTCGCAGAGAGAGAGAGAGAGAGAGAGAGAGAGAGAGAGAGAGAGAGAGAGAATGGAAATAAAGTAACAAACAGGTTCACAATATGGAGCCAGCGTTCCGACCGCGTTCTTCAAGGGAAGAGTTGCGTCGCTTCACAGAACTGTCCTTTCTCCCAACATGGCCACCAGCCAGCTACAGGCAGGTTCCTGCTGAGGGAGTGTCCTCACTGCATTCCCAGAGTCCTCCAATCTCACTTTGGGAGCCCCGGCAGCCCCTGCTTCAGAAGAGAAACTCCGTGCTACAGTGCCCTGAGAGCTAGTGTGGATTCTGCTACCAAAACACACCAGTCGGACAGGAATCGGACATGACAAAGCCCCGAGCCTTCATTCTGAATAGAGTAAGGAGGAGGGTATGAGATGTAATCTCTGGCACGTTCCCAGCAGCCTGGCTTCACGTGCCTCTCCCCTCCGATTCCTGGCTCCATAAGGTGAGATTCAGCATTTTATGAAACAATTGAATAGAAAAAAATCCATCCTTCAGTTCTGTGGTGGGGGTGGCGGAGGCGCGGGGGGCATGCCAAATGGTGACAAGGCCGGCACCCCCATCCCCATCATGGTGACGAAATTAGAAGGGTCCATGGGGGGCGGGGGAGGGGGCGGGGCGTACATCATGCCCGCGGAGCCAGGCGGCGGCGGCGGCGGAGGAGGCGGGGCCCCGGGCGGCAGCGGAGGCTGGACCCCTGGAGGCAAAGGGACCATGGAGGGGTTGCCTTGCATCTGCGGGGCCCCCGTAGAAGCCGCCACCGCAGCCCCCTGCTGCTGCCATGGCGGGATGGACCCGGTGCCAGCGCTCGTGGTGGTGGTGGTCGTCGTATCTGGGATTTAAAGAAGAAAAAGGTCACTTGAAAGGATCAGGGGTGAAGCTCGGAGTAACTGTAGGTAAGGGAAGTGTCAGCCTCGCTAAAGGGACTGGACTGTCATGGGATGCAGGCTCACCACATGCACAGAGGGCACTACTGGTCCTGGGAGTGTAGGGAGTATTCTCTGGCGTCAGTCAGGGCAAGGGAGTCATATGGAGAACTCTTCATGCAGAGAGCTATTTCCATCTTTGCTTTGGCACAGCTAACAGCTGGGCAAGTGGGGTGCAGGAGTGCAGCTCCCAAACGCAGCAGAGGGGAACTAACTGCTATGACAGTGTTTCCCTGCCAATGGGCAGCGGAGAGCAGCAATGGGGATGGGGAAATTGTACCACCCCAGCCTCTGCAAACATGCTGCCGTGCTCTCACCTCCCCTACCCCGCCTTCTACACCCATGTAACCATATGGGTGAGTGGGGTAGTGTCCCTTTCTCGCACGCATGCGGGATGGGGATGAAGGTAAGAGAATTGCTCTTACTCACTTTGCTGCCATGGCAAGGGAGTACTGGACGCCATACTGTTGCTGGGAGGTGGCGGCGGAGGCTGCTGCTGCTGCTGCCATGGGGGGAGAGGACCAGAGGGAGGCGGGGGAGGCTGACCACTGGGCGGAGGGGGCGGCGGGGCCATCATACCCATCGGCGGCGGCATCATACCTGCAAGGGAGAGGGGCGGCCGATTAGGGGCTGGGCATCGAGGCGACACTGAATCGTGACTTGGTTAAGGGCTTGTGACACAAGACACTCACCTTTTCCTTGATGCAGGCGATAGACCCCAGAGCCCACAGGCGTATTTCCCAGGTACTGATCTTGAGGGAATGAAAGACCGTAGCCTTAGTGCCAGTTAATGAGACTAGGAGATTCTTCCCCATTCTCCCCCAATAAGTCAACTCGTTAGCTAATAGCCCTGTCCACAGACAAGAGCCCATGCAGACACCGTAGCCCAGGGATACAAAACTGTGGCTCTCCAGCCTCAAGTGGCTCTTTAACGTGTCTTCTGCAGCTCATATTAAAACACTGATTTAAACCACCACCAATCAGGATACTTTGCCCAATTAACCAATTAAGTTATCAACTTGCACTAAGTTATTAACTTATTTGCTGTGCACGTGTGTGTAAAAACACTAAATAATTCTCCTGTCATTCACACTGCTGTGGCTCTTTTGGGTAATGCTGATCACTAACTTGGCTCCTGAACCACTGAGGTCTGAGTATCTGCTGTAGCCTAAACCCTGAGGCTGTAAGGATAAACCCTTCTGCTTTGAGAGGGAGCATGCCGATTAGTGGAGTGCATCTCAACTACAGAGCACTCCCCAACACCAGTCCCCGCCCAAGCCAACCCCCCCGTACCCGCAGTGCCTTGGAATGTACTTACCCATGTGGTGGGGGCCCGGGTGACCTGGAGGATGTGGCCCCTGGTTCATGGGTGGATGATGTGGCTGCATCCAGGGTGGTGGGCCATTGGGATTGTGCTGCATTGGATGGCCACCATGCCCACCCATGTTGGGCATGGGGTGGTGGAAGTTGTGAGGCCCACCTGGACCCCCAGGTCCTCCATGCATCCCATGGTAGGGCCGGTTATCAGAGGGGCCGGAGTTCATCCACGGAGGACGGTTCTACAGTGGGGGAGAGAAAGGAGCTATTCAGACATGCCTTTAAATACAATCAAAGCCATCATCTGATCATGTACTTCAGAGAGGAAAGGTGGAACCAGACTGCTAACTATTAACTGTTGTATTATGGGAACTACAAGCCAGGACCAGACTTGGAGGGTCCATCTAGTGTGATACCCTGTCTGATAGTGGCCAGAGCCAGACGCTTCAGAGGAAGGTGCAAGAAACCACACCCTGTATCAGGCAGATGTGGGATAACCTGCTTGACATTAGGTCTCACCCTGTTCCTTACCAGTTACAGACTGGGGTAAGCTCCAAAGCAGGTGGTGTAACATCCCTGTCAAAGCTTGTTAACATTGGCTACTGTAACTCTGGATATTCTTGGTGTCTGTAGAAGTGTCCAATCCTTTTTGAATCTAGCTCACTTTTTGGCCTCAGTATTATGGCAATGAGTTCCACAGGGCAATTATCTGTAGTGTGGAAAAGTATTTCTGTGGCTCATTCGGAAATCGCCACCTTTCAATTTCACTGTGTTCCCTTGTGCTTGTACTGCGAGTAAGTACAGGGAAAACGGAAGCTCCTGATCTCCGTTCTCTAGGAGATTCATTTATAAATCTACGTTCCCTAAACAATCCCAACGTTTTCATTCTCTCTACATGAGAATTTCCAACTCCCTCAACATAGTTTGGAGCACCCAAAAATAGGACAAAACCCAGAACTGACTGCACAGTTGTTTGTTTCTTTCCCTATGAACCATAAAAAAAAAAAAAAAAAAAAGGGGGACTGATTCCTGTCACCACCACTGAAAAGCTGTGGGACGGACACCGCAGTGCATGGGGATGGAGAAAAGGGGCCTATTGTAAGGTGTTTCCTTTCAAGCAAATACTAGCAGGTGAAAAGGCCTAATCACTCACAGGAGGAGGCGGGTTGTTTCCTGGTCCCGAGGGTCTGGGCCCGCTTGACAGAGGTGTATTGGTGGGGCCAGAGGAAGATCCCACAGATGCTGGGACTGGAGCTTCTCCCAACTCTGCCATCAGGGACAGGTATTCTTTGTCCATGCGGGCTTTGTCCTGAGCAGATTGAGGGTCGCCAGGTCTGGAAGCAAAAAGTCACATGCCACTAAGCCAGAGGTTTTCTACCTTCTTTTGTTTGCGGACCCCTAAAAAATTTCAAATGGAGGTGCAGACCCTTTTGGAAATTCAACCTGTGGTCTGCAGACCCCTACCACAGAAGTTAGTCTGTTCAGTTAGACTAAAAACTTCAACTATAAAAGTTGCACGTGCTTGACAACATTCGATGCAGTTTGAGAAAGGGTGTTAAACTGTGGGCTTCTATGGTAAAGACAACAATTTGGGGTTTTGACCTGTAGGGTGGGGGCATTCACATACTTTAGATTGATCAGAAAATCAGAATGCCTTTGGATTTTTTTTATTATTATTATTATTATTATTATAGTCACCTTTCGCAGACCCCTTAGATAGTCTGTGGACCGGAGGTTGAAAACCACTGCTCTAAGCCACACACTCCAGATACCAGTGCTATGGGAGGGGAGCTGAGTCCACTGTACAGGACAGATGGATCCAAAGCTACATCACTCATCTCCTAGGCTTCATATGGAGTAAGCTGTGAAGCTAAATGAATACAGAAAACTACCAGCATGGATTGGGCCAGTGCCTCCATCTAGCCCACTATCCCATCTCCAGCATCAGCCACTAGCCGCTGCTTCAAAAGGTAGGTACCAGAAACCCTACAGTTAAGAAATAACCTATCCCAGGAAAAGTTCCTTTATCCCAATCAGAGGCTGGTTTGGACCCCCATTTCTAATCACCATTAGGTATTGTATAGGATTAATTTCCAAGCCTAGTATTCGCTAACTCCTACCCCTTCCCTGGGTATTGTGCTAAGAGGAAGACTGATTTGTCAAGTGCTTCTGCGTTTGATAGTACATGATTTCCTAGGACTAGCTGGATGGTCTGCTGCAATTAGCTGCTAAGACACCCTTCTGGAAAGCTATAGCATTCCAATCACAGAGCCCATCTGCTGACACAAATGATGAGCAGGCACAGCTGACAGAAGATTGCCTAAACAAGCTGGCCTGGGAAATTTACCTAGAGAACTTGCAGTCAGAGGCAATGTGTCCAGCTCCTCCACATTTGGTACACACAGTGGTGTTGGTGATGCTGCGGGTCTCCGCACTTTGCCATGGCCGCAGGATCCTAAGCGATAAAGCATAATTAGATCAGCTTGACACTCAAGCAGCAGCAAACATATGCAGCTGCACTGACTTTGCTACTTCCAACTGGCAGGTACTTACCTGTTGTCATCTTCCCGCAGCGTCCCATTAAGCCGGGCCAGCTCACGCAGCTGCATCTTCCGCAAGTCGTTCTGGTCTTCTGGTGTTTCAATGCCTTGCTTCAGAATATTTCGGATCTGGAAGAGACATATTGCTTAGTGGTATCAAGCTCAAACCCTTATCTGCCTTTGAGAAATTCAGCTCCCAAATGCAGGTCTACACCACTGTTAGAATTCCAGTTCCCCTACAGGCCAATGATAAAGCTGCCCCCTCATTCCAATTCCTTTCCTATGTTCCTCCATATCACTCCTATGAGTGGAGTGCTGAGATTGAATCTTCCTCCAAAGTTCCCAGACAGGTCTTATTTATTTCATCATTTTGCCTCAAAAATAAAAGCAAGTACGCAGAATAAGAGGCTGGCAATGGATTACAATGCAGGAGGCAAGCTTGAGTTGAGTTTCCACAATGTGATCTTTTACCGTAGCTGAGACGGACTCCCCCAGATGTTTTTGGTTTGACCATCCTGAGCTTTGCATTTATACCTGTTCCACAGCCTTCTTCACATTCTCCATGGTGTTGGCAGTGACCAGAGCATGAAGAGGCTCATCTTCTCCAGGTAGCATCTGGCCATCTTTTCGGCCCACCTTCCCTTCCTTCACCGACCCCTTCCCCCGGATCATGATCTTGGCATTGCATTCCTTCTCAATATTCTTCAGTGTATTACCTCTGTAGAACAAATGGTTGTGTTATTCCCATGCCAACTGGGGGATTTCTCACCCCCCCCCCCCCCCGATGCTACTTCACTCCCAATGGGACTGTATCACTGCCTCAAGTACTCCTCTTCATGTGGGGTCAGTTTTACCCCAATCAACACCCTGTTTAGAACACTTCTAGGGGGTATGTCTACACTTAAACCTTTAGTGCAGCACAACTGCAGCTGTAGCACTTCAGTATAAACACTACTTATACCAACAGGAGGCAGTCTCCTGTTGGCATAGGTAAGCCACATTCCCAAAAGGCGTTAGCTACGTCACTGGAAGAATTCTTCCATTGACCTAGTGCTGTCTACAATAGGAGTTAGGTCAGCATAAGCACATCTCTCACGGGTATGGATTTTTCACACTCCTGAGAGATGCACCTATGCTGGTGTAAATTCCCAGCGTATATCCAGCACTAAGTCAATGCCAAGCACACACTCCTCAAACACAAGGAATCTTTCTGCATTCCCAGAGAAAGCATAAACACACTATGTCAGACATGCTATCGAAGATGTCCTGTCAGAAGATAACACGACAGGTAGTCTGTTTCAGTGCCACGAAGTCCTACATTAAGATATGGTGACTTGCAGGGTGGAGACTAGAACTGGAATAGCTTCCAAGCGCCCAGCAAGGCAGTAAAGCTACTTGGATCGTTTTGCCTTTAAAATCCCATAGTACATTCAGCCTGGCTCTTGGAGACATGTTCTGAACCATTTTAAAGGCTGCCAATTCTACTCTGGTCTTGATGTCACACCATCTATCTGCTAGAGTCTTGATGTGCTTTTACCAGCACCATCTCTCAAGCATAAGCAAATAAGCCAGCACTCTCCATTACTGTCAAACTCTTGGACTCCAAATTTGATCACCTCTGAACTACCCTCATTTCACAGAGACGAGCAGCAGCTCACCTGGGTCCAATCAGAAGCCCCACAAAGTTAATCTCAGGATATTCATCCTGTGGGATCATCACCTTATCGCTCACTCGGGTCGCTGGAGGCCTGAAAAAAAAAAATCAAGTATCATCATCAAGACCTGCATATAGCTAGCCAACAGACATCTCCACAAGGAACCTGAGCCAGCTCAGATCAGAACTCTTTCCCCAGTTCAGAATGCATTGGTAGTCCAGGGAAACAGTGGTTATATGCTTTATAGCAATGGTCGCCAACCTTTTTAAGCCCAAAATCACTTTTTGAATTTAAGGGCAACCCAGGATCTACCCTGCCCCTTCCCCCAAAGCCCCGCCCACTCCATCTCCCCTCATCGCTCGCTCTCCTCCACCCTCACTCACTTTCACCTGGCTGGGGCAGGGGTTTGGGAAAGGGTGCAGGTTCTGGGCAGGGGCTGAAGGGTTTGCAGTGTGGGAGGGGGCTCCGGACTGAGCCTGGGGCCAAAGTGCAGGAGGGGAGCAAACTCGGGGGGGTGGGGAGGGGTGTCAGGCTCTGGTAGGGGGCTCAGGGCTGTAGGAGGGCATTCTGGGTGCAGGAGGGTGTCAGGGCTGGGGCAGGGGGTTGGGGTGCAGGAGGTGATTTGGGGTGCTGACTCTGGGAGGGGACTGGGGCGTAGCCTCCCATCAGGCAGCACTTACCGCAGGCAGCTCTCGGTTGGCAGCGCAGCAAGGTGAAGGCTGTCCCGGCCCCACACCACTCACAGAAAGGGCCAACGTGCCCCTATGGGGGGGCATGGGGCACACGGCTCTGCATGTTGCCCCTCTCTGCCAGCATCACCCCCTCAGCTGCCAATGGGAGCTGTGGGGGCAGTGCTGGCAGACAGGAGCAGCGCACCAAGACCCTCGCGCCAGACCCCCCCCCCCCCCCCCCCCCCCCCCCCCCCACCCCTCGGGATCGCGCTGGCTGCTTCCTGGAGCAGCGTGGGGTCAGGACAGGCAGGGAGCAACCTCGCTACACCACCTGAGATCACAGTCAACTGCGGGAGTCCCCAGGATTGTCCAGTCAATTATGATCAACTGGTTGGGATCTACCTATAAAGCAGTGGTCACCAAAGAGCTATTTACACAGCAGCACTTGTGCAGAGGAAGCTAGGATAGGGCAATAGTCAAACTTGAATTTTGGGACAGGATGAAACCGTCCAGGAATGACAGTGCAAAGGCCTACCCATAACATCTGGCAGGATCTTCTCCCTCCACTTACTTGTAATCAGCTGGTGGCTTGAAGTCCGGGTTGAGGGCCACCATCTCTGTGATGAGGTTATGCCTCTCCTCCTCCAGCTTCTTGCGGGTGCGGAACTCACGGGTATTCAGGCGCTTCCCCTCGCTATTGTAAATGGGCTCAGGGGAAGGGGACCTGCAGAAAACACCCATGGTTATTCCTCCCGTGGTCAAACCCAAGTGTCCACTTACAAGTACAGCTTCCCCTCAACCCTAGCATAATTTAGGCAAATCAGGGCTAAATGTGCTATTAAGACCACAGGAAAGGAAGGTGTAAGTTCATTCATGCCTGTCTTATGACTACATGGATAAGGAGGTTGCAGCAAAACACTGTATGCCACGAGGAGGGGGGAAATAAGGTGCTTTATGGGGGTAGCAAGGCTGTAAACAGCTACAATGACAGCAACTCTGCCACGAGTGTGCTCATGATTTTAAAGGGGAAGGTGGAGAGAGTTAATTCGCACAGAGAACAAACTTTCCAGCGTCACTAGGCAATGCAGCCATGAGTTTAGAGAGACTTCTAACGCAGGAGGTAATGCAGGTTAAACGTGGACTTTTAACACCATAACAGAGTAACAAAAGAGATTAGTCTTTAATCAAAGGTGACTAATCCTGCTGGCAACACCCATTAAATCTAGTTCACTGCCCCAGTGTAGAGAGACGGTCATGGCTTCTGTCCTGGCTTTTCCATCATTGTGCTGGCAGCTTCAAGGCCGACTCTCAACCTGTTTTCTGTGTTAAGGCTTAGAGGCTGGGTCAAACCGCCTTTTCTTGGTCCACAGTCTGGACCTGTAAACCTCTATGGAGAGCCCTGTTTTCTCCACAGGGTTTAGATGCCCAGAAAGCAGAATTTTTTTTGTTTTGTTTTAACAGCAAAATGTTGTAAAGCTAAAATAAAAGAGTCAGTTTGATTTACCACAGCTGTGTTTGCGGTAAGAAAAAAGTCACACTCCTAGAAATTTGATTAAGTTATGGACCTTTTTAAAACATGAAGGAAAATTTAGGATTAGCTGCAAGAAGGGAAGAGATTATGTGGATCAGGTTATTAAAAAAATACATCCCGGAAGTAATCAGAAACCTACACCCTTGTTTTAGGTTAAGAGAAACTTTTTCTACCGGGTTAGAGCAAGGATTAAAATCAGTTGATCCCACTGTCTTCTGAGCCTAAAGTGAACCATCAACACATGGAATAAAAGGTCAGGTTTGATCAGGACTAATCATGTCTAAATTACACCTCCATTTCTAGGATTTGAATAAATGTAACACAGTCCAATAGCAGAGAGAGCAACACAAAAATACAAGATATCACCCTCCCAGCTTGTTTTTACTAAGCATTTTAAACTCATGTTAGCTAGTAGTTGGTTTAGAAACACATTTTAAAGAATTCAAGTAACAATGAATTATTAAATGGCTTAACTTTGAGATTACACCTTCAGAAATTAATGCTAAGACAGTCATTTCATGCATTTGATTCTGTTGAACTGCTGAGGAGCAATTAAGAGTTAGACTCTTCTGTAACTGAATCAGAAACTCCAATAAATTGTTTTTTTTAAACCACTAACAGGTTTGATATTTGACAGATCAGACAACTTTGGCTTTGGGGTCTTTTGCTAAACTGATCATTAAAAATGTTAAAGGCTGTTACAGCAATGCCTCACCTTCACAGGAAAAAAATTAAGAAACCAATAAGTCTCCCCTCATCAGTCTGGGTTATTGTTCACATAAGAAATCCCAATCTGTCAGTCAAGTTAGGACAATTGCTCCAACTCAATCTTAAAAACCAAGAGCAAGGGAAAAAGGATAGACTTTACATCTATTCCCTCCTGACAATAAAAGGATTAAAAAAAAAACATACCATCTTTCAAAGTTTACTAGTAACTTGTAATAATGGTGAAAGTTAGTCAAAAAGACACTATGCAGTGGTGCCCTGTAATGTAAAAAGTGCAATGGGAGTGCAAAATTTGTGTGCTAAAGAAAACTAGTTATTGCAAGGAAATAAGGCATAATAATTTGACTCCTAGCAAGGCTAAACAAAGATGCAGAAGTGAATGGCTTTAACATCCATGACACCATCTTACTGATCTAATACACCTTCAGCTGGGTAGAAATCAAGCCAAAGAAGGTTTCACTCCCATTTTAAAAGCAAAACTACTTCAGTTGTGCTAAATGCTATAACACAACAAATTCCAGCTGGAAGATTGGGGGGGAAAGAGGGGTTTACTCCCCTCCGGTAAACAATCCAGACT
This sequence comes from Trachemys scripta elegans, assembly GCF_013100865.1. NCBI lineage: Eukaryota > Metazoa > Chordata > Testudines > Emydidae > Trachemys > Trachemys scripta. Next base: position 32,801,608 of record NC_048304.1, read on the forward strand.
CTGCTGTTCCATGCTAACAACCCAACTACAAAAATAAAGTGGTTAAATGCTGTTACTTTTCAGAATGTCACTGAAGCCCAACATAGCCACAGCTGTCCAAAAACCTATTGCAACGTTTTCACTTCAAAAAGAGTAAACGAGGCTGGAATTACCCCACCACCTTGAGTCCCCAGAATTCCCCGATGTTGGCCAATGCTGTACAATAGCTGGCAGCAAAGAAATTGGTTAGAAAACTCATCTGGCTTTTAAAAAATCATCCTCAACCACCAAGCAGAAAGCTCTGCCATATAAGCTGATCAGAGTATGTTTCCAGGCTGCTCAAACTCAATGATGCAAAAACAAAAAAAAATTCAAATTAAAATAAAATAAAATAGTGCTTAAAAGTTTGCAAGGTGAACCTGTGAGAAAGACCTCTAGATACTGGGCATGTGCACAAGTCAGACCCTGAAAAAGTACATTAATTGGCTACCTTAATTTCCCTTAAAACAAGTCAGGTTAATTAAACCTACAACCTTAGAAAATCAAAAACAATGATATACCCTTATTACCCTTTTCCCTGTGGTTTTTGTAGGGCTAGAATTGGTTCCATTCCATCTTCCCTAACAGAAAAACCCCAGCTCTCCTCCACAAAGAGCATTGCAGTCATCTGACTAGAGCAGGATTGTATTGAACTGACACATTATGATGCCACCAAAAAAATGTATTAAAAAAGGTAAAAGTGTTACTGTCAGCTGGTTAAAACTGTTTCCCAACCTGTCCTCTGGGTTAGGGGGGATGCCCAGGTCTCCTGTGCGCAGTTTACGAGTCAGGTCTTCAATCTGCAGTTGCACTGGAAGAAACCAGGTTAGGAAAGAAAAAAGGATGGAAAAAAGACATTGTTACCAAATAACATCTCAAATCTTAACATCAAAGCATGAAGAACGGGAAACTTTGCAATGGACGACTGATATTGTGAATAAATCGAAGGAGACCCGCACAATGTTATGTCAGCCAGCTAAGTTCAGCAGGAATCCAGAAAAGCCCACATTGATCTTATTTACATCTAGCTAGCCTTCTTCAAAGAGGATTATTAATTAGAAAGCAAAGTACTCAACTGAAATGGAGTTAGCAGAAAGAACTGTCTGATCTCTGAGACTACAACCAGCAAGTCACTGGAAGCCAAAACTCTTTCTGACCTGCTAAAACTGGTATTAGTTCCAGGCCTAATGGAAGATGCCTTTGCAAGCAATTCCACTGTCCTACTAGACTTCTTCTTCCCATAGCAGAGTAACAATGTCTGTAAATATCAAAATAATTTTACTGATGATTTCAGAGCCAATTAAAAATGTGACTTGAATTAATGTTGCTGAAGTCAGACATACCAGTTTAGAAAAGGTCTCATTTCTTTTCCTAAGGCAAAAGCACATGGGCCATGCACCTGTGCATGTCTTTATTCTTAACAGAACTCCTTAAGGTAAATAAAAACAAACATACAGAAACTGCATGCACTGTACCCATGCTAACTAACCCACATTATGTACAGACTCCAAAAAGTCTGCTGCTGTCATAGATCATGGACAAGGTAAGTCAGAAAAATTCAGGGTCAATTTTCAGATGGTAAATTACTAAAATGTACAAGCAGTTAAGCTTGACTCAGTTCTGGGTCCCTGACGCTGTACAAAAGAAGAAAGATCAGGATCTCTGAACCCCGAGCAATGTGATTTGGTTAATTTCTGGAGAAGCTGAATAGCACGTGGGAGAGGGGTGCTAATCTGATCCACACTATTTCTTTTCAAAATCCCTGCCCCATTTATTATTATTTTTAAATAAAAGTGCTGGTGTTACATTTGCTTCTTACCTTAGCATAGACTGAGAATTCTGAGCTGCAGTTATTTCATCCAATTGGCAGCAGTTTTATGATGGTTCCAATTTAAGATTGCCTCATTGGCACAGAAACCTTGCTTTCTTTTTGTGTGCAATATGTCTTGCACTTCTTCTAACTCCCTTCAAATGATATTTAGAGCCTCTGAGAAACTGGGACACTCACTGTCCTTGCCTACCAATCACTTCTCTTTTTTAAACTGTTCTTCAAGCAATCCTGGCTCTGCCTAGCCCCCAAACCCCACATCTCTCCTCCTCAATCCCTCATGTCTCCCTCTTCCAAACTCATATCCTGTGTTTTAAGTTATGCAAACATTATAAGCTCTTTGGGGCATGATACATGTCTTAGCCTTGTTGCTGAAATAGCACGTACACATAGGGCTCTACACAAGTAAGTCAGACTATTCATGTCTCATTTCCTTCTGTAGAGCACTAGTTGGCAATGCAGCTAACACCTGGCTCTTCCTTTAAATAACAGATATTTGTTTTATGATACTGGATCAAAATCTGCTTTATATTTCTGCCTAGAGAAGATATTCTGGTACAGAAACTGACAGAATCAAGGGCAAAACCCACAGTCTAGAAACTGACCTAGCAACCTTGACAGTAAACTATTAACAAACTTAAGTAAACCATAACCAGATCTCAGCATTGAACAAGATGACTAGTTACAAAGCAAGTCAAAATTCTCAGTGGTTATGCAGAAGAAAGAAACCAAGGATTATTTTCAACCCGAGAGAGATGAACTGGATCACACTGTCTTGTGAAGAAGAGCTTGCTTTATGTAAAATGCAAGGACTAGAATTACATGTGACAATGCAAAGTCTCAGACAGATTAGGACTTTCTTGCCCTTTTTCACCCTCCTGGCTTATATTTGGTAGTTCATGAAAAGTGAATTTAGCATCATTGTTTGCAATTGAAGGCAAAGTTAATGTTAAACCTTGTATTTATAAACCAAGTCACTTAAACATTCTTATTCCCATACAGGAATGGTGTAGTCCCAAAGACAAATCTTAACCTTTGAAATTCCTTGTTTTCACAATTAACATTTCAAAACCCTTCATTCCCATAGGTCTAAGCAGTATCCCTTTCCCAGCAGTCTGTGTGCATGTGAATAGAGCTCATTTAGCAGAGCTCTAAACTAGAAGAGATGCTGAAGGTTTAGATTTCTTGCCACAAAGAACAGAAGCAAAAGTTTCTCAATTTCCCTCAGAGCAAAACCAATATGACCAATGCCACCTTGAACACAAAAATTGAACTTCTACAGAGGTCATTTTTAAAAAAATTAAGCAGCCCAAAAGGAAGTCAGACTAGGTTTGAGGGGATTTCTGGTGCAAGGCTGTGCTGTGAAAGAGGTACCGGCAGGCAGTGTTCTCCACTGGAGAGGTAATCCTAGAGGCCCCCACTGACTGTAATGAGATTACTAAATAGATGTTGAGAATAGAGGCTAATATACCTAGAGAAAGGATCACCCCACCCCTACAAAAACTATTCTAGGCATTCCATTTTCACCATGCCTGTGGAGAACACTACTCTTGTCACAAGCACGACGGGACCTGCAACAGGGCACGACTGAGCAAAAAATGTGTGAATTACTGATTTGAAGTTATGGAATAAGGCCACAATAACTTGAAGTCTAGAAAAAACATAGTTAACTTTCCAAACACTCAGCAACCAGAAATAGTCTCAGGATTACCAGATAGCAGATCAGATGGAAAAAGGGAAGAACGTGTATTTACCTATATAAGCTCTCTCTTGCTCACGAGTGAGTCCAGGAGGGATAACAGTGGGCATTCCTGGGATGACAGTCTTCTGCTCCATGGTGTCTTGGTTCCATCTGCTTCTCTTCCGCTTCTTATTAGGGAAATCTAAGGGCAAGCATCCTTCTTTAGACACACTTTGTAGAAATACCTTCATGCATACAATTTGACTTAATACATACATCTTACATAAACAATAATGGCTGCAACATTGAGCACACACAATTCCCTTAAGTCAGAAATACTGTCAAGGCTACCTACTCCTTTCAATACCAAAACTCACTGGAATGTGGAGAACTGCACACAAAGGCAGTAAGGTCTACAGGGTAGCACACTGAACCAAAGTTATATTCTAGTCTAATCACTGACCTGCCATGTGACTTTGGACAAATCACTTCATCTCTCTGTGCCTGTTTCCCTTCACCCCTTGTCTATTTAGCCTTTAATCTTACTGTCACCATGTTTGCACAGCACCTTGCAGAGTGGGAGTGCTTCTCTGTTGAGGCCACGGGGTGCTACCATAATATAGATAATAGCAGCACGGCAGAAATTAATCAGCAAATGTTGCCACATTAAGACTTATTTATTATCTGCAAATCAGCAAGGGGTAGAACCAGCAGTGAGATTGAAATTCAACAAAACAGTGGTATCAACTACAAAGTTATGCCCCTCCATAAGGCAAGACAAACGGGAAAACAGGAAGATGCTTCAAGATCACCTTTCCAAAGCAAAAGAACTGCTCTCCAATCCAACTAACATTTTTCTAGTCACTTCAGCCACCATTTTTAAAGGGAACGCTGCAGTTCTGATCTTCGCTGCAGTTCTGATCTTCGTCAGCAAAGCAACATGGCTGCCTCCCACAGCACCATTTCACATTCAGTCTCTCTGCACACATTACAAGATCCCTGGAGGGAACAGTAAACGTTCTAGGGATATTTACGTTGGATGTGATGGGAAACTATTAAAACCCCACAGCAGTTTTCCTTGAACAGTAGTATCGGAAATTGTTAATCCTCCCTTTTGTTTATGATGCTGATCTATGACTTGCTTTCACACAGGTATGGCCAGAAGAGCATGCATTTTGTCGTACGATTGAACACATTTCCAAAATGTGCTCTTCTAAAAAACATTAAAAGCTTAACAGGATTAACTATCCCTAATCATCTAGCTAAAGGGGGAGACTAATAAAAATAGAAAGTTAAAGAGACCAGGGCAGCCTTTATCCTCCATTTCTTCCCAATCCTACAGAGACCTCCATTTTGGTTGTATGAGTAATTTGCTAACTCCTACAGACAACACCAGGCCATGTCTCTTCCAAGAATACCCATGTCAGGCTGTTCAGTGCCTTAGGAACTGCAGTTATTTTGTGTCCAAAGCTCCCCGACTAGCACACGCGCACACGCCCACGTGTATTACCTAGAACCCCCATTTAAGTTACCAACCCCTAGATCTGTTTACATTCCCTTCTTACCACAAACCATGTCTCTCCAACCAATTAAGAATAATATTCTCGTCATTCCCTCCCTCAGAAAAGAGAGCAGCCACCACCTCAACCCCATCCTGGCCCCCATCCTCATTTCCCTACATTTGGCAGGATTCAGATCCCTTTCTCCTACTGTGCCTCAGTTCCCCCTTTCCCAGTCCACTCTCTACCTACCCTTTCTATACCCCCATCCCACCCCTTTATTTACCCCAAATTCTTTCCTCTCCTAGAGCACCCAACATCATCTCTTCCTCCCGTTCTCAAATCTACCTCATCCCCCCCCAAATACCCCTACAACATAGTCTCATAGCCATCTCCCATCCCATAAACCCTTAAACCCCCAATTTACACCATTGCAGTTTTTATCCCGTCCCACAATTGCCAAAATTATAACCACCCCTAAATTTATGCCCCTTCAACTCCCATGGACCATCTCAAGCCCCCCCATCCCTTTGCTTTTCAGTGCAACGTTCTCCAAACTTACCCCCTCAGCCTATGCTACCAACGAACCTCAAAAGGCCCCAAGCCTGCCCCTTCACCCCTTAGCACTGCCCCATTAGTGTATCCCCCACCACTCCAGCCCCTTAACTTCCACACCTCTTCCCTGCTGAGCTTAACTCTACTCCTATATATCCCCATTGCCCTATAGTTCCTCTAATCCCAGCCTCAACCCTATCCATAGAACTGACCCCCACCCAACCCAGTTCTTCCTCCCCCTCCATTTTACCCTGCCCCCTCCCCACTTTTGTTCTGCCCCTCACCGTGATTACTGCCCCCTCCCGGGCCGTTCTCATCCTGCTGTTGTTGCGGCGGCGGCGGCTGCTGCTGCTCGTGGCCCTGCGGGGGCGGCGGCGGGGACGGATACCGGTATTGTCCGTACTGAGGTGGGGGCTGAGGCCCCCCGGCCTGAGGCGGCGGCTGTTGCTGCTGCGGAGGAGGAGGCGGGGGTGGGGGTGGTGGGGGCTGCGGCTGCTGCGGCGGGGGCTGAGGCTGGGGCGGCGGAGGGGGCGGAGGTGGCGGAGGAGGCGGCGGCGGCAGCGCGGCGAAGGGGTACGCAGCAGCCGCCATAGGGCCCAGCAGAGCTGCTTGGGCCTGGCCCGGGCCTGGGGGTGGTGGAGGTGGGGGCCCTGGAAGGACCAGTCCTGGGGGACCCGGCGGAGGCATCGGGTAGCCCGGTTTCCCCGGCGGTGGGGGTGGATGGAGCTTCCCTAGCGGCGTGGCGTTGGCTCCAGTCGCCGCCATTAGAGTCTCCTCAGTTCGCGTTTCGCGAACCTTCCAGTCTTTGCACCTCATAAAGCTGCTCGAAAGCCATTGGCCGCGGAGATGTCAGTCACACTCGCGCGTCCTTCCATTGGCAGACTCTTACGTCCATTGGCCTTCCGCGGCGGCCCGTTGGCCGAGCCGCTCCAGTGAAGGAAAGCGATTGGAGAAGAGCAGTCGAGTGGTGGAGGCAACGCGCATAGGTCAGCTGAGATGTCACTCTGCAGCGAACTGCGGTGGGAATGGTTGAGAGGCAGGATGGGTGAGCAGCATGGGGGAAAAACAAGTTATGATTGGTTGACTGGGAACGCAAGGCGCGGTACTAGCTGTATGGCACGGTGGGCGGGAGCCTAGTTCAGTGTCCGTGTTGGTACTGGATGAAGAGACGGAGGGCGGGCACTCAGGGTGGCGAGCCGCGTCGGGATTGGTTGCAGGGGTTTTGCCACACGCGCGGTGCGCCTTAGAGATTTTGGAAAGGACGTTGGAAGACCCCGTACTGTGCGGGGGTGGTTGGTAGTGACGTTAATGCGGAGGGTCGCTGTCATTGGGCAGTACGCTGCGCGGGCGGTCATGGTTGGGCTATGGGGCCTATCAACTAACGGGGCGTTCTTTCCCTGATTGGTGAGTGACAGGGCAAGCGCGAGGCAGGGTGCTGACTAAGCCCCAGTCAGTGTTGGGAGGGTAGTAGACACCCCTCCCCCCCATGCTAGGAGCCCCAGGGGCTCATGGGAACCACTGTCTTTCACGCTGCTGGGAGCCCCAAGGGCTCATGGGAACCAACCCCCCTTCACCCTGCTAGGAGCCCATGAGGCTCATGGGAGCTAGGCCAAGGGAAGTGTGTTACCTCCCCGCACACACCAAGGGGGGGATGTGCCCAGCAGGAGGGGGCAGGGGCCACACCTTGCAGTCACTACTGGGCATGCTCAGGTTGAATCTCACCCCCTACACCTGGCAGGGCCTTCTAAGGAGCAGGTTAGGAGCCAAGGTAAGTACCATGATGATAGGACTGGGGGCACTCACGGGAGTCCTTGCTCCCCCCCCCGACTGCAGTTAGGGCATAGGAGTCATTGAGCAGTAGGCTAGGGCCTGATCTAGTGCACTCTTCTCCCTTCGGGCTCCCCGCTCAGCAGCCATTTCTCCTTCTCCACAAAACTCCTGTCTCCAGGGTCCACTTCCTGCTGTGGGGCTACTTTTCACTTGCAAGGCGAGCACAGTCCCAGCCCCAAAACAAACATCAGTTCTCTTTTCAGAGTAGCAGCCGTGTTAGTCAGTTCTCTTGTTTTCCTTATCCCTGCCCAGGTCCCAGTGATATTGGGTAGAGCTCTGTGCTCCCCCCACCCCCATTCTCATAGAGGCCAGAAGGAGGTTTCAGGCAGGACTGAAGACCAGTCCTTACCAATAGGGGTGACAGTATTAAAGATTAGGGAGGAAAGCTAGAATAGCAGTAGAGCTGAACAGGCAAAGAGGCCCCAGTGGCTCTTCCCTTGAGTGATTCACCCAATTAACACCAAGCAAATGAAAGACAGGTTTAATATCAATGTCTCTTTATCTTTTAAATAGCATATTTTTTTCAAGTTTGGTTTCTTTTATCCATAAATTCCAGCTTTCAGTTAAAAACCACAGAGAAATTAGCAAAACGGAAAGGGAAGCTTCCACTGCCTGAGTTAGTAGAGCTGTTGGCCCCAGGATCCTGGTCTCTGTCACACTGGCATTTGGGGTTGGCACTGGTTTCCAAGGTAGCAAAAGAACAAGGCATCCCAGCAGGCAGCCAATGCAACATACTGCCTGCCAGTATGAAGCACTCTGCTTCATTTCAAAGCAGTCATCCATCCACCCATCTTTTCACACTCAAAACAGCAGTCATGCCAACCATGCACCCAGCCCCTCCATAGCAGACACACTCAAACCTCTCCTACCTCAATCAGCCACCCACTCAACCAAGCGATTGGCCTGCTCAGTAACCAAGTCCCTCACCTAGCCATTGTACCTGCCCCATCAACCAAACCCATCCTAATAATCACCACACCCAACCAACAAGCACTCAAGCTCTCTCTGCCACCAGCCAGCTGCTCAAACCAGCCTATCTGGATGCCCAACTAGCCATCCCACTCATCCCCATCAGAACCCATCCAGCCAAGCAATCGGCCCAACCATTACCAAAATAGTCAAACAGGTATCCCAGCCACTGATTAAATTCAATAGGTTCGTCCCACCTCAGGCATTGCTTGTTGCTCACACCTTGAATGACGAGACACAGAATTGCTTTCCCACTCCTTTTGCAGCTGAAGGCGTGTGCCAGATTTCTGGACCTTAAGTGCTACATGGGGAACACAACGCACCCACTGGAAAACCGATTGTCTTCATCTTGAAGCTGGAGGAGGAGGACACTTTCACACCCTGTGTCTCCAGAAGACATCTTCTTAGGGTTAAGAACTGGGGAGGGGGGGAAGCATTCAGCAGGCACAGGTATCAGTCAAGACAGACTGCGGAGGTGTCTTTGGACTGGCTGTAGTCAATTATTGCAGACATAAGGGTCTCAGGAGATGCTGGCCCTAAAAGGGGGGAGGGAATCTCTCCATGCACTCCTGGAAAGTAGGGGTATCTCAGGAAGACTTTGGACAATAGGACAAGTGGACTGCAGAGTTTATAGAGTAGAACTCATCTGACATGGATTCCTGCAGCAGAAGACAGGCCCCGCTCATGGGAATAGTTCCCCGAGGCTCCCGCTATCTGTGCGCCTCCACTGAGCTTCTCAGCTATCAGCAGTTTAAACATCACAGCAGGATTTCCCCCTCCACACGGGATATTGGAAAGGCAGTTCCACACGCTCAGTAGCTGCTCTCGTGTCCCGTTAGGATGTAGAGGTTGCTGTGAGCCAAGGGATTCTCCGTGGGCGTGCTCTCCAGGATGATATCTCTGGGAGGAGGGGTAGAGGCAAGAGCAATGAGTGAATGTGGAGAGACAAATGGGCAGAGCACGTTTTGAGCAGAAGGGGAGATTGGTAACTCAGACATGATTTGAGAGATGCCATACCCAAGCAAGAAATGCAACTCGGCAAAGCCAGCCCCAGCCATGATTGTACCCCACCGCCCAACCCAGACCCCATCACAGTCCCACAGCCATGAATGCAACCCACCTACCACACAAAACCAAACCCACCATGCAGCTCCAGCCCCCCAACCCTGACCACCATGCAAAACCAGCCTCTCCAACCCAACCATGCAAAATCCACTCTTGATTCAAGTGCTGGGCACATTTCTCTGACCTCACCATTTATAATATAAACAGCAGCATTTTATTATATAAACCCCAATCAAATCAAGCATGTGCCACTCCCTGCACATGCTTCTTTCCTGGCAAGACAATGAGAGAACCACCTCCACTATGCCTAATGCGCTACTGGCAGGTGCTGTGATACTGCAGTGGTAAGCACAGTATAAAACTCTATATAGAATAGAATAACTTCATCCCAGCCATGCAATACCCACCTTAACCCAACCATGCAAATCCAGCCCCCAATGCGGCACATTCACCACGCAACCTCCAGCTACCCCAGAATGCAGCCCAAACCCTGACACAGCGCCATGCATCCTCAAAACAGGCCTACAAATCCACCCAGTCACATAACATCCAGCAGGAACAGGAGCACAGGATGGACACAATAGAGAGTCAGGTGACCGGCTACTGAAGTGACCCAGCCCATGCAAGAGGAAGGAAAAGAAGTTCACAGCTCCTGGTCTCCCAGTCCCCAGATAATTTTCCCACTGTCCCAGCCTTGCAGCCCGGCAACAAGTTCCTACCAATGGCACAGCCAGACAGGGGTAGCCAGCCGGAGCAGGCCACACCACTTGATCAGAGAGTGGAGAGAGCAGAACAAGAATTCTCTGTTGGTGGTGCACTCCCTGCTGCAACCTGCCCTGACCACATTCTCACTTTGGGGCCTCACCTGTTGGCTCCCAGCACCCGGAACACCCTGGATTTATCTGTGATTTCTTGGGTCACCTGTCAAGGAGAAGGGTCAGATCAGCACACAGTTCTCCCAGTCCAGCTCCTTCCTGGGTCAGTGCATCTCCATCCCCATCCCAAACCAGGGTGGTGGGAGAGAAGGGGACAGTTCCAATACCATGTGGTCTCCATCAGGAGCAATACCAACTCCATGCATCATCTCCAAGTTAATCCCCCCTGCAGAGTCTGATCCCCCTCTTTGGGGAAGATAAGGAGACATGTCCACCCAAGCCCCAATCTGCACTCACCTCGTTGCCCTCCAGGCTGCGGCCCTGCATGCCATGTTTCCAGAAGGCCAGCACACTGTCTTGAAGGCACACTGCGGTGGGAGGGACAGAAAGAAGGGGGTGAGCAGCGGGTGGTATGGATGACCCCCACCTGGGGGAAGCTGGCAGATGGAGGACACTGCTACCAGGGCAGGGAGGAGGGTGCTGGAACAGAAGGCTGGACAGCTCCTGATGTCACCAGGCCAGGCAGGAGTGCGGGCCAGGAGATGAGCCGGCCAGTGGCAGTTCTCCCCCCAAGAGACCTCCCTCCACTCACCAATTGTCTCAATGGGGAAGTTGAAGGTCAGCTCTGGGGCCAGGGCTCTCTTGGGGGCCCCACGCAGGTTCACTGTCCTTACATAGTCTGCAGGGGAGAAAGAGTGAGGCAGTCAGCACCAGCTGTGGCCAAGGCTGAGCCAATGAGAGGGCCATGCTGGGGGAGGGACTTACACTCAAAGCAAACGAGGACTGTGTCTCTGTCCATCTGAGTCACGTGGCAGGCCACACTGGAGGCCCCATCTGCAACAACAGCCGGAGAGACACATTGAGACCCTAGGGGAGCTGGCACCCTCTAGTGGAAAAAGGCCTCATACCCCGTTCCCTCCCCTTGGAGCCCACCAATTCCCCCAAAGGGGAAATGCCCTGAGTTCTAGTCCCCACCCTGCGGCCAGATTGAAGTTGTCACCCCCTGGAGGGGAAAGGCTCTGAGTCCCATTCCCTGCCTCCCCTAAGCCAGCCATTCATCCCCCCGCCACCCTGGGGCCCATGTGTGCTGATACCCCCTAGAGGGGACAGGCCCCATGTCCCATTCTCCGCTTGGGCGTCTCTTACCTGCAGAGGGCTCGGTGCTGAGGCTGGAGTTGGTGCTGAGCGAGAGGACGTTAAACTCCAGCTCCTGGCTCGGCCGGTCTCGGTCCACAACACGCACGCACACTTGAGGGTACTCTTCCGTGTCCACCACAAGCAGCTCAAACAGGCTCAGGGGCATGGGCAGGGCCACAGGAAAGTGCTGGGGTGAGGGAGGGGAGGCTGAGATCTCAGCAGCAATGGGTTCTCCCATGTGTCGAGCTTCCCTAGGGCAGTGCCGTCATTGAAAAGGACCTGACAAATTTTCCCCACCAGAGCAGCATCCAATCTAGGGCAAGTGTCCCTCCAGAGCAGTGCCCTGCAGATTTTAGCTCCATGCAGGCCTACATCAGAGTCAATGAGACTCCTGGGTTCACTAGTGGCTCCAGCACCCCTTTTTCCCCCCACACCCCGGACCTACCTTCAGCAGCATGAACTTCTGCAAGGGCTCGTACCACTGCAACAGCACCAGGCTCGAGGGAAGAGCAGCGCACAAGAAGGTGTTGCCGGAATAGGGGTTCCGAACTGAAAGGCAACCAAGGCAGGTGAATGGGTTCCCCCAGGGGGAGAGCAATCAGCTGAGGGGCTCCCCTGTCCCCAGGGAGACAGCGATCCGTCCCACAGGAGGCACCCCGGTGGCGTGTCAGAATCACACTCACCCACTCGGCACTTGAGGCAGCCCTTGGTATCTGCTATCTTGGAGGAGAGCGCAAACTTCCTGCAGGGAGGAGGAACAGAACAGAAGGAAGGAATGAGCTGCCACCGGAGGACTAAAGGGGGCAGGATGAGGGGCTGAGTGGAGAGGGGATTCTACAGCCAGGCATGATGCAAATCCACCCACAGTTACCCTAAGGGGAGGAGAACTGTCAGCCAGTTAACCCATAGAACTCTCCGCTATAAAATAGTGGAGAAGCAAAGAACTGGAGGAGGGTTGAAGGAAGGATGGGGAGTTTTCAGAGAGAAGATCGCAGCTGCTGTTAGGATTGTGAGATGTATCCATGCACCCATCATGGTAAGACTGACGGTTATTTTGGACTCTTAGGAACACAAGAGCCACCAGACTGGATCAGACAGGAGCCCTCTAGCCCACTGTCCCATCCCTGACAATAGCTTCAGAGGAAGCCCCACATCAGGCCGATTGGGATAATCTGCCCTCACGAAGGTTTCATCCTAATCCCTAACAGGGATCTTCTTAAACCTTCAAGCAGAAGGATTTAGCTTCCTTCCAAATTCATTACCATGAGCTAGTCTAAATCTGGTCGTTCTCATTCTTCACTGAGCACTTGTCCCTCTGGGAAACTCACTATACTCTTCGCCTCAGCGCCAGCCAGTGGCAGAGTGTACCACAGGCTAATTGTACACTTCACAAAGGTCAGGTTTCAGGGCTTGACTACAACCAGGGAGGTCAGGAAGGAGCTTCCCCCACTCAAGGTAGCATTGGAAAATGAGGCATCCAGCAGATGCTGCAAATGAAGACAGGAGACCAGGGTAGATGGGCCCATTGGTCTGGTTCAGGATGGCAGGCATGAGATGCGGGATACTACTCCGGATGGACCCAGGGTGGCAGTGGGTTAGAGGGGCCCATTGATCTAATCCAAGGGGATCCTGGGCCCTAAGGGAACATGAGGGAACCTCAGCCTGAAGTGGCCAATTACAAGGCTATGAGGACACCCAGCCCCATCTGGGGATTGACCCTCGGTCCCTCCCGGCTCGGTGGAGTTTCAGATGCAGAGCCAAGCACAGCACCTGGGGATGATGCGCTCAGTCAGCCGGTTGGTGGCAATGGAGAGGGGGACCTGCCGCTTCTGCAGCTGCCTCCGCTGCTCAAAGAGGCCCAGGAGGTTGTGAGAGGAGATCTGGGAGGATTTCCCTGCACAGAAAGAGAGAGAGAGAGAGCAAGCTGCATTGGATACTAGGATGGTGGATCCTAATGTGCTATCCTAAGGAAACTGCACCTAGATCTGAGGGTGACCCTCACCCCCACCCATAGCCCTCACCATCCCAGCCCTGCCGGTGTCCCTCACCCCACCCACAGCTGCTGGCCATCCCAACCTGGGCTCCACACCCAGCCCTGCTGGTGCCCCTCAATCCTGACCTGCAGTTCTCATAGACTTTAAGGTCAGAAGGGACCATTATGATCTTCTAGTCTGACCTGCACAATGCAGGCCACAGAATTTCACTCACCCACTCCTGTATCAAACCCCTAACCTATGTCTGAGCTATTGGTCTGCTAAACCCAGGGTTGTGAGTTCAATCCTTGAGGGGGCCATTTGGGGATTTAGTTGGGGATTGGTCCTGCTTTGAGCAGGGGGTTGGACTAAATGACCTCCTAAGGTCCCTTCCAACCCTAATAATCTATGATTCTAAGTCCTCAAATTGTGGTTTAAAGACTTCAAGGTGCAGAGAATCCTCCAGCAAATGACCCGTGCCCCATGCTGCGGAGGAAGGCGAAAACCCCCAGGGCCTCTGCCAATCTGCCCTGGAGGAAAATTCCTTCCCGACCCCAAATATGGCGATCAGCTAAACCCTGAGCATGCGGGCAAGACTCACCCGCCAGACACCCAGGAAAGAATTCTCTGTAGTAACTGAGATCCCACCCTATCTCGTGTCCCATCACAGGCCATTGGGCATATTTTACCGCTAACAGTCAAAGATCAATTAATTGCCAAAATTAGGCTATCCCATCATACCATCCCGTCCATAAACTTATCAAGCTTAGTTTTGAAGCCAGATATGTCTTTTGCCTCCACTGCTCCCCTTGGAAGGCTATTCCAGAACTTCACTCCTCTGATGGTTAGGAACCTTCGTCTAATTTCAAGTCTAAACTTCCTGACTTCCTGATGGCCAGTTTATATCCATTTGTTCTTGTGTCCACATTGGTACTGAGCTTAAATAATTCCTCTCCCTCCCTGATATTTATCCCTCTGATATATTTATAGAGAGCAATCATATCTCCCCTCAGCCTTCTTTTGGTTAGGCTAAACAAGCCAAGCTCTTTGAGTCTCCTTTCATAAGACAGGTTTTCCATTCCTTGGATCATCCTAGTAGCCCTTCTCTGTACCTGTTCCAGTTTGAATTCATCCTTCTTACACATGGGAGACCAGAACTGCACACAGGATTCCAGATGAGGTCTCACCAGTGCCTTGTATAATGGTACTAACCTCCTTATCTCTACTGGAAATACCTCGCCTGATGCATCCCAAGACCGCATTAGCTTTTTTCATGGCCATATCACATTGGTGGCTCACAGTCATCCTGTGATCAACCAATACTCCCGAGGTCCTTCTTCTCCTCTGTTACTTCCAAGTTATGCATCCCCAGTTTATAACAAAATTCTTGTTATTAATCCCTAAATGCATGACCTTGCACTTTTCACTATTAAATTTCATCCTATTACTATTACTCCAGTTTACAAGGTCATCCAGATTTTCCTGTAGGATATCCCAGTCCTTCTCTGTATTGGCAATACCTCCCAGCTTCATGTCATCCGCAAACTTTATTAGCACATTCCCACTTTTCGTGCCAAGGTCAGTAATAAAAAGATTAAATAAGATTGATCCCAAAACCAATCCCTGAGGAACTCCACTAGTAACCTCCTTCCAGCCTGACAGTTCACTTTTCAGTACGACCCATTGTAGTCTCCCCTTTAACCAGTTCCTTATCCACCTTTCAATTTTCATATTGATCCCCATCCTTTCCAATTTAGCTAATAATTCCCCTTGTGGAACCATATCAAATGCCTTACTGAAATCGAGGTAAATTAGATCCACTGCCATCCCAGCCTGGATTACCTCAGCCCCCTCCACCTCCCGGCTGATGCCCCTTGATAACTTGTATGACATTCTGTGCATCTCACAGTAGCTGTAGCCAAAGGAATCTACAGTTTCCAGACTGGGAGGAAGCCCAGATCCGGTGTCTCTCCTACTCACTCACCTGCTAAGGAGAGCAGCACGTTGTTCATACAGTACAGCCAGGAGCACCTGTGGGGCAGGAGCTGGGGGGGAAGGGGGGGACGACAGACACCTCACCAGTTAGCTCTTCAGTCAACTTAATCAGGAAACTACATGCAGCACTGCCATTATCTCTGCCCATCTTGCCCATCGTTTAGTTAGTTAATTACTAACTGCTCCCCACAGCACGGCTTGCTGGGAGAGACCAGGGCTGGAGTACCCAGGAGCTCCCCCCACAGCCAGCGCTCCTGCCTCACTCCCCACATCGACCCCTGCTGGGAGAGATCAGGGCTGGTGTAGCCTGGAGCTCCCCCCACAGCAAGTGCTCCTGTCCTGCTCCCTACAGTGCCGCCTCTCTGGGAGAGGTCAGGAGCTCCCACAGCGTTAAGCTATACCTCTATCTCCTGGCATCTCACCTTCTCCATGGTGTCCTCATGGAGTTCATGCAGGTTGAGTGCGTAAATCCCCTCCTCAGCCCCTACCAGCAGGTACTGATCTGAAACAAGGCCAGCCAGAGTTAGATTTGGAAGGGCCGGAGTCCCAGCACCCACTTAGAAGCCAGCAGTGTGCCTGCTCCCCTCCTACCCACATGCCCCTCTTCAGCCCAATGGCTGGGAGCTCAGAGCTGGTACCCAGGGGCTGGAGGCGGGGAAATCAAGTCCCCAGATTGGCTCAGCTATGACAAAGGCTGGAGGGTGCGGCAAGGATGGTGGGAAACAGGAGGGCATAGGGTGAAACTGAACCAGTGCATCGGTGAATTGAATGTAGGAGGAGAATCAGCCTCCTCCCCCCAGCCCCAAATGGAGCAGCCGGGGGGAGATGGGGTTAATATGGACATTGTGGGGGGCAGAGAGCTGTGTTGGAGGCAGCCGGGGGCCCTACCTCGTGTCTCTGGATGGATCCACGTCACAGCTGAGTTGATCTTTAGAGGGCAACCATTAAAGACTTTGGAAAAGCAAGCACCCATCTGTGAAGGAGAGACCAGAGGAGAGGCTGGGCCTGAGTAGCCAGGAGCTTCCCCCATTGCCAGCACTCCTGCCCAGCTCCCTACAGCGCCCCCTGCTGGGACAGACCAGGCCTGGAGTAGCCAAGAGCAACTCCAACAGGCAGCGCTCCCACCCTGTCTACAGCGCTCCCTGCACGGAGATGCTGAGGAATGGCACTTACATGGACCTTGGGGGTGGGAGGCAGCCCATGGCAGCTGGATCTCTGAAAGAGAGAGAAAGCCAATCAACACCACACACCACCAAAAGAAGTATGCCGAGCTGCCCACCCCACCTGAGAGGCAACAAGAGCACTGGGGCACCAGCCAACACCCAGACATCAAGCTGGAACCCAGGAGTCCTAACTCCCAACATCCTGCTCTAACCACTGCATCCCACTCCTCTCCCAGAGCGAGAGATAGAACCCAGGAATCCTGCTGCATTGCTGCCTATGCACCATGACTGCCAGGCCCCCCCATAATCTCTTACCCCCCTTTTCTACCAAGGCCTACTCCCCCAGTTGTTTGCACCTACCTCTGTCTCCTCCCTCCTCTTCATGGTGGCCCATTCGGTGGAGAGCAGGGAGGCTCCAGGCTCTGGGGAGCCAGTGTGCAGGGGGGGTTGGACGTCACCTGACTCTGGGCTGCCTGGAGGTGGGGGACACACACAGCACCTGCCTATCAGAGTCAGCTCTGCCCTGGCAGCCCCCACCCACCCAGGGGCCCCCTCCATTCGCAGTTCTCAGCCCCACTGGAGATCCCTACTCCTCGCCTGCGTTAGACTGTGGTGCTTAAACGGCCCTGTTATCCCCTGCAATCGTCCTGGCAGGGGATCCTCTGGGCACCTCCACAGAGTGTCACACACACACACTGGCCCCCTCCCCCAGTCCCTCATCACTCTGCCTGCCGATCTGGGGTCATGGTGTGAGGGAAGCAGAGTCCCCAGTAGCCTCTTCAGCCCCCTGGCCTCTCTGCCAATAAGGAGGTCAGTGTGATGGGAGGCCCCATCCTGCTAGGGACCAATGGGCTGAAATACAGCCAACTCATCTCACAGGTGGGAACAACTTTCATTCACTACGGACCTGGGGCCTGAACGCAGCTGATGCCCCCTAGAGAGGAAAGGCCCTGTGTCCCACTCCCACCCAAGAGCCAGCCAATCCCCCACCCTGGAGCTGGATTGGAGCTGGCACTCCCTAGAGGGAAAGGCCCCGTATCCCATTCCCTGCCCCTCTAAGCCAGCCAGTCCTCCGCATCTTGTGTCAAACCCTGGTACCTGCTGAGGTCTGTCTCCTCATGGTCTCTGAGCCACCCCCAGGCTCCATGACCTGCAGCTCCCAATTCATCAGGTCCCATAGTGATGCTCTCTTGATTGTTCCCGTCTCGTTCTCAGGGATGCAGTGGGGGTCCACAGGCTGATCCTCTGGGGTGGGGACCTGGGCAGAGAGACAGTCATAGAATGGGAGGGGACTTGTGCCAGGACAGGCAGCTGCCTGGGGAGATGTGTGTAGAAGAACTTACCCTTCCAGACGCTGGGCGAATGGTCAAACTCCTGTAAGGGAAAGACAGAGAGAAGGGTCAGGGGTGGGGCTTGGAGAGGGACAGTCCCTTATGTGAGCAAAAGTGGGGGCCCTGGGGGGGGGGGAACTCCCTCCTCTGGGGAGTCTCCAAGGGGACATCAGGGGTCTCCGACATTCATCCCTGCCATGTTCCAGATCTGGGATTGAGGAGGGGGAGATACAAAGCAGCTGCAGAGAGCAGGGTCAGCAGAGTTCACACCGCTGCCCCTGCCCCCCAAAACAGCCCGCGTGTCAACCCCTGCCACACACGCACCAGGCGCATCTCTGTGAGGGGGGAGTGGCAAGGATGCTTGTAAAACTCATTGTGTGGGGGCAGGGACTCTGCATTACTGCCCCTCCCCCCACCACTGAAATGACCTGATCTCTACAGCTTGGTGGGAGGTGAAGGGACCCCCCCCACACACACACTTTGCCTGCCCCAACTCCACCCTGAGTCTCAGCTTTACCTTTCCTCCAACGCCTCCTCTACAGACTGCAGGAGACTCCTAAAGACAAGGAGAGAGGGTAGGGATATGGGCCACACATTACCTGCCCCCCAACCCACTAGACCCCACTCCCCTCCCAGGGGTGGGATAGAACCCAGGAGTCCAGGCTCCCAGCCTCCCCTGCTGTAACCCACTAGAGCCCAGTGCTCACAGCCATCCCCATCCTTAGAGCTGACTAAATTGCCTGTTTACCTGCACTTGGAGCCATCAACCCCCCTGCTCCCAGATTATCCAGTAGGAGGCGCTGCTCAGTTCCCCATACCCCCACCCCCTGATGCGACACTTCCAGGCAGGACAGGGGAGGCCGAACTTTTAACCCAAGACTCCCTTGGTTCCTCTCCCCACCACCAGACAGATACTTACTCTTCAGCTCCTAGCAACGTCCAATCATCCTCCTCTTCCCTCTGTGGAAGGACAAGACTTGTAACCAGTGGCGTAGCCAGGTGGAGGGACAGGGGGAGCAATAAAAAAAAAAAAAAAAAAAAAAAGGCGCCACCCGCTTCAGCACTTTTACTCACCTGGTGGCGCTCCAGACCTTCGGCGGCGGGACCTTCACTCGCTCCGGATCTTCGGCAGCACTGAAGGTCCCGCCACCGAAATACCACCGAAGACCCGGAGCGAGTGAAGGTCCTGCTGCTGAAGTGCCGCTGAAGACCCGAAGCACCACCGAGTGAGTAAAATAAAAGTGCTGCAGCGGGTGGCGCTTTTTTTTTTTTTTTTTTTTTTTTTTTTTAAATCGCTCCCCCGGGTGAGTACAAAGGCGCCAGGAAATTGACAAGGCACCACTTGTGCTCAGTGGGGGCCCACCGCTCCCCACCAGCTACGCTACTGCTTGTAACCCATATGGAGTTACCTGCTCCCCACAACGCCCCCTGCTGGGCAAGTCTGGGGCTGGAGTAGTTGGGAGCTCCCCCCACAGCCAGCTCCTGCCCCGCTCCTCACAGTGCCCCCTGCAGGGAGAGACCAGGGCTGGAGTAACCGGGAGCTCCCCCCATGGCCAGAGCTCCTGCCCTGCTCCCTACAGCACCCCCTTCTGGGAGAGGCAAAGAATTAATGGTGTTTCCACTCACCAGACCACAATATGGTTCTGTTTCTTTTCTCAGTGGGGGCCCGAATTTAACTTGATTAACTGAAAATCAAATTATACAAATTGGCTCATCTGCTGATTGAGACACACTCCATTCCCCTCCCCCCCGCCCCCAGAGCAGCTAGGACTAGCAGGAGGCATCAGCTGTAATTCAGGGGTGAGGCAAACAGCCCTGCTGCTAACCACTCCTGCTTTTTGAAGATCCTGTGAACCCAGGCATCCGGGCCAAAACCCAGCTCTGGGAGATTCCATTCTTTTTGCCCATCCTTCCCCCCATCATTCCAGTTGGATTCAGGATTCATCTTCTCTTCCCTAAGCTGTTGTGTAGCCTTGCTGTGTGACTGTTCAACTGCCCCCGCACACCACCCCAGAGGCAGCTGCATCTCAGCACCATGCGATGGATCCCTGAATAAACGGGGGGGAGTGGTGACTGTGCTAGGGTGCCTGGATCTGGGTACACCAGTCTAGGGGCAGCAGGGGTGACTTACACTGGATTTCAGAGAGCGTCCGTTCTGCCTGGCCATGTGCCCCACGGGAGTGGATTTTGTCTGGAAAGATGTCGTAAACCTTATAGGAAACAGTGGGGGGGGGGGGGGGGGGGAGAGGGGGGGAGGGGGGGATGGGGGGGGCACACAGACAGGATGGGGGAGGGGGCAGGGAGATGGGGAACAGTTACTTATAGTCCATTTCAAGTCCCCAACTCTCCCACTTCACCGTGGCCCCTCTTCCCAGCCAGTTCACAGAACTGGGCCCAACTGGTTTCGTGGTGTGGGGCTGGATTGTAATGGTGGAGGGGGCTGATCAGGGTAAGTGCCAGCTCGGCAGCCCCCAGAAACCAAACACACACAGTCCTATGCATCCCCAGAGCGGGGCAGCATCACTGGGAGCTGCAGGGTGCGCAGGGCTGCCCGGTCGCTGGTCAAATTCCACCCCAGGACAGGGCCATTTCTATCAACACACACATCATCTTGGGGCAACAGGCTTCAGCTTCAGTGCGGGGGAGCTGGGCACTGGGACAGGGGACTCATCGGAGCCAGGCTGCCCCCATCACTGGCTGTTTGTCATGGTAACCGAGCCTAGCGACTGAGCTGAGCCAGGTGGTGGGTCAGTGCCCAGAGAGGCTGCAGGGGCATAATGGGCGGGCCTGGAGTCTCCCCCAGGGCAGGTACCTCAAAGTCTCCGTCATCCAGGGACGGGGCAGCTAGGTCAGGGCTGTTGACCTTGTCGAGTAGCTCGATGGCCAGGGTGCGGGCAAGGGGCTGGCTGGTGAACAGGTGCTGGGGGGACAAGGGTCATGGTGCTGAAACTGGGAGACAAATGTTCCCCCCAGACAGCCCCCCACTGTCCAACGCAGCATGCCCCATTTCCCCACCCCAAACCCTCCCCAGACCACACACTGCCCCCAGCTCTCTCACGCCCCGATCTCTCTCCCCTGACACTTCACAGCCCCACTGCCCCCATCTCCCCCACGCATACACCCTGCACTGCCCCCACCTGCCCCCCACTCTCCACGTCCCAACCCTGCCACACTGAACCCGCATTTCCTTGACACACACCCTGCCCCCCACTCCAGTACAGTCCCCCCAGCTTCTCCCACACCACCCCCAATGGCTCCCACACTCCTCACTCCAATTACCCCCCCCGCTCAGCCACCACCCCCTTCAGCCAGTTCACCTGTAACAGCTTTTCTGCTGTGGGTCGCTTTTTGGGGTTCTTGGTCAGGGCCAGTTTGAGGAAGTGGTGGAATTCTGGGGACCTGGGGGGGGCAAAGGGGGAATCATTAAATCCCCCTTGGTCCCTCAGGAGACCCCCCAGCCCTGCCAAGCCCCCCAAATTCTCCATCACTTTTAAAATAGAATCCTCACCCTCCAACCCCAGCATTCCTGCCCCACTCCCTATAGCGCCCCCTGCTGGGAGAGGCTGGGGCTGGAGTAGCTGGGAGCTCCCCGACCCCAACAGCCAGCTCCTGCCCTGCTCTCTGCAGTGGCTGCTGCTGGGAGAGGCCGGCAGCAACACTCACCAATGAGCTTTGTCTTTCAGTTTAGGGGGTTGGAAGCTGCTCTTGGACATGAGCATCAGGGCCCTGCAGAGAGAGAGAGAGAGAGAGAGATCAGGGGGCAGGGGAACCAGACAGACAGAACCAGCATGTTGAGGGTTGCGAGGGAGACAGACAGAGCTGGGAGGGGGGCTCGATCCCAGATCTTCCCTTGCATCCAACTCTGCCTCCAGCAGCTCGACCCGATTCTCCTCCCCCTCATTGCACTCACGTCACTTCCTCGCTGTGGGGAGGAGAGAGACCAGCTGGGCCCATGCCAAGGGGGTGCTCCGCTCTTTGGCCTCTTACCTCATGGGGTGAAGGTCGAAGAGCGGGGGCTGCAGCTCGGCCAGCTCAATGGCCGTGATGCCGATCGCCCAGATGTCACACAGCTGGTTATAGCCGCCCTTCTTCTCCACTGCGGCCACCTCAGGGGCCATCCTAGATGAGGGAGGGGCCGCAGACCAATCAGACAACACCAGGCCATACGAATGGGACTCTGGCATCCAGCTTCCCAGCTCTCAAGGGGACCCAGGCATCCAGCTATACCCATGACATCCCCCTCTCACACACACCTGCCAAGCCACCCCTGGGGTCCAGGCATCAGGCTCAGCTCACCAGCCTCCTCATCACAAGCCATTCCCGGCTTTCCAGCCCAATTTCCCAGCTGCTGGGCACCCCAAAGCACCCCCACACCCTCCTCCATCCCCGCACTCCAAACACCAAGATGCTGCCTCCCTCTGCCCCACCAAACCACCTCCCCAAGCTCCAAGACAGCCCCAGATGGGGTGTCCCAATGGTGAGATAGGCTGGGTTGGCCAGTTCACTCTACTACCCCCCACCATGTTCTCCTGGCGGGTAGCGGGGGCGAGGGTGGGGGTGTGAGGTACCAGTAGGGGGTCCCAATGAAGGACTTCCGCTTCGCCACTGATGCTGTGAGTTCAGCTGAGACTCCGAAATCCGCTGCAAGATGTGGGGGAGAGAGAAGGGGGGGGGAACAACAGGAACCCTTGTAAGGGGGCACTATGGGGAAGGGACCCCATATGCATATTGTGGGTCTGTACAGTACCTGTCATGATGGGTCATTAGTCACCACCATGGATGGAAGACAGGTGGGCACACACAGCTCCACTGGGGCCCCTCAATTCTGACCCACAGTTTCCTGCTATCCCAGCCCTGGGCTCTCCCCACCCACACATTGGAGTCCCTCAATCCTAACCCACAGTCACTCACTATCCTAGCCCTGGACTTCCTCCCTGACCCCCAACTCTGCCAGTGCCCCTCTGTCCTGACACACACACCCCTCTGGTGTCCCAGCCCTGGGCTCCCCCCGACCCACACAGGGATCCAGGTTTTCTATGGGGAAGGAGGAAGAGCAAGTAACTCACCCAGTTTCACATCTCCAAAGAGGGTGAGTAGGATATTGGCTCCCTGCACCAAAAAAGGGAAAGTGTCGGTGCAGGAAGAACCACTGCTCCACTGGAGTGACCGCCCCTGCTAAAGCAGCCTGCTCTGGAGATGAACCCAAGGGGCTGGTGAAGGAGGGAGGGGAACGTCACTCTCTGATCCTTCCCCTCCCCAAGC
Organism: Trachemys scripta elegans; assembly: GCF_013100865.1. Taxonomy (NCBI): domain Eukaryota; kingdom Metazoa; phylum Chordata; order Testudines; family Emydidae; genus Trachemys; species Trachemys scripta. Next base: position 32,824,789 of record NC_048304.1, read on the forward strand.
CCAATGGGATTCTCCCACTACCCTTGTTAACCCTGGGAACAACATGCTACAGAATGTTACCACAGTGTGGGTGGCGAACAGAGTCAGCTGCCTGGGTCCTATTGGTGTTAACTTGGGAAAAGGGGATTAATAAGCAAAGGTGATCCCCAGCATAGGCTCATGGGTCTGACCCAGGGGGCCCAGGGGGGGATCTGGGGCTGGATGGGCCCATGGGTCTGATGCGGGGGATCTAGGGCTGGATGGGCCTCACCTTTATGTCCCGGTGCATCTTGCCTTTGGCATGTAGGTGGCTCAGGCCCTGGAGGGGGAGGAATAACCTTCTGAGTGTCCCGCCATCCACACATGTTGCCACGCCCCCCCCAGACTGACCTCCCAGACCCTGGGGAGGATGCTGGTATACTCAGGGCATCAGCCACCTGTGGGCCCCCCCCCCTTCCATGGTGATGAAGCTAGAGCCTGTGCTGCAACTCACACAGCTCTTCCTGCCGCCAGGGACAGAGGAAACTGCAGGGCAATCAATGGGAAACAAGGACTTCCTGCCTGGCCCAGGCCCCATCAGACACAGCCCCAGGCAGAGAACCCAGGTGTCCAGGCTCCCAGCCCACCTCCCCACCATCCTCAAACCCCACTCCCCTCCCAGAGCTGGGGACAGGCACTCATCCCCAATCTCATGTGCCCCCAAATGTGAGGTGCCCAACAGAGGCTTCGAAGTCTCCAATCTGACCCTCGGCTCTCTGTTTACTCACCTGCAGCGTTTCTCTGCACACATAGGCAATCTGTTTCTCAGAGAGGGGACCTGTGGCTGGAAGAGACATACAGACGTGGACAGATACACACCTGGGGGGGGGGGTCACTATTCTCCTGCCACAATCCAACCACTCCCCAAATACACTCCCCATAATCTTTTCCAATGCCCAGCTACAAACACCCCAATTACCCTACTACCACAGCCCCCCAAATATCCCCCACACACAATCCAACACATCTAGCTTCTGCCTCATCACCTTCCCCATGTTGTACCACTGCCCCCCCACTTCCTCCCATCCGCCCCCCTGCCTGCCCCCCATTTCCTATCTACCCTCCTGCCTCTCACTTCCTCCTATCCACCCCAACCCCCACATGACCAGGAACCAGAGGCATTTTGCAAACAGGAAGGGAAACCAACCAGAAAGTGAAACAAATGCCTCTTCTTACAACATCCTGATGAGAGAACGTTCTGTCTCCCAATGTCAGAGCACATGGGAACCAGGATTCCAGCTATGGGAGCAGAGTGGGGCCTTGTGGGTTAGAGCTGTGGGGCTGGGAGTCAGGAGTCCTGGTTACTGTCCCTGGAAGAGGAGTGGGGAAAAGAACCCAGGAATCCTGACTCCCAGCTGCCACCCTCCCTCCTTGTTTCTAGTTACACCAGGGCAGGGACTCACTGTGGTAGATTTCCTGCAGGGATCCTCCTCCACAGAACTCCATGCAGATCCAGAGACGGTCATTCCTGAGGGAGCAAGGGAGGAGATGTCAGCACAGCGCTGAGATGCAGCCGTCTCTGGGGTGGAGCTGTTGATACCAAGTTTTGCACAGGAAGTGAAGGAAACTCATGTAAAATCTGGGGAGGGGGGGGATGTTGAATGGAGTTATCTGAGGTGATCTGTTCCTAGAGCTGCACTGACTGTGAAGGGAGAGCACCCCCACCCAGCTCCCTGCAGCACAGCGCCCCTGGCGTGTCTCACCTGAGGTAGCTGCCGAAATACGCCACCACATTGGGGTGCCCGCAGTCCCTGAGCGTCGTGATCTCCTGCTGGATGGAGCTGATGTCATCCCCTGGGAATGAGAGGAGTTGGGGGTATGTCAGGGAGGGGGCTGAGGGCATCATCCCAACGGAGCTGTGTCAGGGACACAGCCAGCTCCACAAGAGCTAACCCCTGCAAGCTGGCTGCAGTGCTCCTCATTCACCCGCAGGGGGCCCAGGCAGCACCAGGGGCTAAACAGGCTAAGGAAGGTCACAGATAGTTCCTTATGGACCAAAGGTAAGCACTGCAATGGGGGTGGGGGGAGCACTGGGGGGGTGATACTGGGGTGCACCAGGGTGAGTCTCAGGGCCAATTTGGGGGTCGACTGGAGCAATTTAGGGGTCACTTAGAGACACACTAGGCCAGTGATTCTGGGTGAGTCCTGAGCGTGATGTGGGGACCACTGGAGCAGTGATTCTGGGGGGGAGGTTTGGATTTTTACCTGGGTCCAGTTTGACGATCTTTATGGCAGCCAGCTCCGCTGTCTGGGTGTCCCGGGCCTAGGAACAGGGAAGGGGCCATCACTCGCAGGGGCCTCAGCATTAGCTGTCTATGCGCCTATGGGGTGTGGGGGGGGGGGTCGGGATCCAGCTCTTCCCAGATCAGTGCCCCCACCCTCCTCTGGGCTGCAGCGGGAAGGTTGTCTCCCAGATGCAGCCATCACCCCACCGCCTCCCCAGGCCTGGCTGGTATCCCACCATTACCAGCCCAGCCCCGCCTCCCCCAACACACCCTGCTGCCTGGAAGGCTCCGTTCTCAGGGCCCAGAGTTGCCCCCAGTCTCCTAGTGCAGAAGGATTCCCCACTCCCCAAATGGTCCTGGGTCTAGATACACCCCCCAAGGAGCTCCCCCAAACCCCATTTCTGAGCCTGAGATCCATTTTGCACCCCTCCCTGAACCCCAGAATTTGGGATCCCCCCCAGCCCAGGCCCCACCTCTCCTCCAACCAACCTGAGGGCCCGTCTCTCCCAGCTCTGTACCCCACCTTCCCCCTGAGGAGAGGGTACCCCTCCCTACCCACCTCTCTCCCCGATCTGGAGCCTCTGTTGTCCTCCCCCCCACCACATTCTCCCCCTCCTCCCCATCTCAGGGTCTCTCCCCTGTTCACACTCGTGGTTTCTGACACCAAAACAGCCTTGTTCCGGGTTTCCGGTGCCAATCCCCCCCCGCCGCCCCACCCAGCACTTCCTGCCTCCAACTCTACCCCATCCTGGGGCCTAGCTGCAGATGGTGGGTGGATGGGGAGAGACAGATACCTCCCCATCCCAGCTGAGCTCTCCAACACCCAGCCCTGTGGCAGGTAGGACATGTTGCAAAGCGTCCTTGTGCTGATGCCCAGACAGACAGACAGGATGTGAACTCCCCATGCCAGCAGCCCAGAGCTGGGGTGGGGGCAGGGGGCTCTGATGCTCCCTCCCCAGGACACAGGCATGACAGGGCCAGGTGCCCACCCCAGCCCACAGACACAAGTTAAGCCACACCACTGCACAGACGCCATCTCCTGACGTTAAGCAATTTCCTTTTCACCCTCCCCATGTCTCCGGTTTGTTCTATCGCTCTGAGCCCTGCACCTGCCCGAGGCGTGTGGGGGAGGGAGAGAGGAATTAATGATTTCAGCTTTATAAAGAGCATTGAAGAGGGAGACGCTCTAACCACTAGACCCAACTCTGCTTCCATAGCTGGGATAGAACCCAGGAGTTCTGTCGCCCAGCCCCCGTCCCACCCCCACCGCTAAACCACTAGACCCCAGAGGCTCCCAGGGCCAGGGAGAGAACCCAGGTATCCTGACTCCCAGGAACCCCCTCACCCCTAATCTCAGGGACCTGTAGGCCATAATACGCCCCTAAGATCTACCTGTCTATGCCCTGCACAACCCCCTGATTGAGATCAGGCCAGGCACTGCACAGACAGTGAGCACCAGTTCCTGCCACAAAGAGCTCACAATTTAATTAGACACAGGATGGGAAGGCAAACAGAGGCACCAAGAGAGGAATTTACATGCCCAAGTTAAGTGGTAAAGTCAGGAAAAGTTAAGTGGTAAAGTCAGGAATAGAACCCAGGAGTCCTGGCTCCCACCCCATCTAACCCAGTGGCTCTCAACCTTTCCAGCCTGCTGTACCCCTTTCAAGAGTCTGATTTGTCTTGTGTACCCCAAGTTTCACTTCACCAAAAAACTACTTGCTTATAAAATAAGTCTTAAAAATACAAAAGTGTCACAGCATAGTTACTGAGAAACTGCTGATTTTCACATTTTTACTATATAATTATAAAATAAATCCATTGAAATATAAATTTTGTACTTACATTTCAGTGGATAGTGTCTAGAGCAGTATAAGCAATTCATTGTCTGTATGAATTTTTTAGTTTGTACTGACTTCGCTAGTGCTTTTTACGTAGCCTGTTGTAAAACTAGGCAAATATCTAGATGAGTTGATGTACCCCCTGGAAGACCTCAGCGTACCCAGGGGTACATGGACCCTGGGTTGAGAACCATTGGTCTAAACTGCCGGACCCCAACCCCCTTCCCAGAGCTGGGGATAGAACCCAGGAGTCCTGGCTCCCAGTCGCGTGCAATGAACTCACCAGCGCTTGGCCTCTCTGGGCCCAGCCTGGGCATCGCTCAAAGCTCTGCTCCCGCCTGGCACGCCGACCTGTGCTGGGGCAGGCATCGCAGTGGGGAGTCTGCGCCCAGGCTGTGTAGGAGACTGGGCAAGATGTTGGGCCCTTGGTTCTCAAACCAGAGAGCACAAGGAGGCGCAGGCTTCACAGCGATTGTAGGCCCAGCGCATTGCCCACCCCAGCTCCTTGCCTCCCTCCAGCCCCACACTGCTCCCTGGGGCCACCCTCCCAGCCCCTCCATCGCGGGGATTCCCTGCAGCTTCCCTCCCTCACGCCAGGGGCTCTGTGCCCACATGCCAGGTATCCGGTGCTTCCCGTATGTCAGGGGCTATGTGCCGCTCCTTCCCCCCAGTACCAGGTTCCACATTCTCCCCCGCTCCCATTCCAGGGACTCTGTGTCCCCATTTCCTCCATCAAAGAAAAACAATTTACGAGTCTGAGCATGGAATGGTTGCCTCTTGGCCCCGCTCATTCACTCCTGACCCTGGCAGATCTCAGCCCTGGAGCTAACCTTGCGGGCCCAGCTCTGGGAGGAGGAGGGGTGTTATGAGTGGCCCAGCAGGCAAGGGGCACAGAGCCTGTCTACCCCCACACAACCCCGGCTGCACAACACCTTTGAGTCGGCATAATGGTGGCACAGAAACAGCTGGCAGCACGGGGGTTCTGGCCACCCTAGTGTCTGGGAAGGGGAAGCATTAGATCCCCCCAAATGGCCTGAAATTGGTTCAGATCCAGCCAGCCACAGCCATGGTACCTCGGGTGCTGGGGGCAAAGGAAGCCTTGGGAATGAACCCTAATTAGCTGATGCAAATGTCAGCTCATGCTTCGCAATGCTCAGTGTTGTGGAGCTATTCCCCAAGTGTAGGCAGGGCTAAGTCTGCACCACCAGCAGGAATAGAACCACTCCCCTCCCTGGGGTAGAACCCAGGAGTCCTGGCTCCCGGGCCCTCTGCTCAAACCCAGGACAGGTCACCCCATGCACTGGACCCCTCTCGAGGGAGGCCCTCCCTGTCTTAGCAGCTTCCCTTCCATCCCCTCACACCTTCCTGGTCTGGCAATGAAGTGCCAGTTGCAGTGGTTTGAGTTTCTGACAGTGCCCCAGGGACCCCTCAAGGGGCTCCCCCACACTTTTCTGCCCATGCACAATGCCTCGCCACCCGCCTATGCCTGTATCCTCCCCCCACATACACTCCTCAGACCTGAACATCAGCCCCTTCCTCAGAATGCCCTGTGCACTTCCCCCATCCACTCCCAGGACAATCCCCCACCTCTTGCCCGAAAAGGGAACCTCACAGGAACCCCACCGCAGGCATCTGGGTCATGCCCCCTGTCATAACTATAAAGGGAAGGGTAATAGCTGTCCTGTGTACAGTACTATAAATCCCTCCTGGCCAGAGACTCCAAAATCTTTTTCCCTGTAAAGGGTTAAGAAGCTCAGGTAACCTGGCTGGCATACTGATTCACCAGGAGTTGGTGGGAGGAAGGAGGGGAATGGTTAATTTCCCCTTGTTTTAAATCCAAGGGGTTGGATTTGTTTTCACCAGGGATTTGGTGAAGGTTTTTCAAGGTTTCCCAGGGAGGGAATCCATTGAAAATGGTGGCAGCCGAACCAGAGCTAAGCTGGTAATTAAGCTTAGAAGTTTTTCACGCAGGCCCCTACATTTGTACCCTAAAGTTCAAAGTGGGAATCTCAGTCCTGACACCCCCCATGCATCAAGCTGGTCTTGGCAGCCACTGCTATCCTGCTCTATCGCCCAGGACAAAAATCCTGCCAGGCGCCCCCAGCCCCTAGATTTCCCTGTGCACACACCCCCTGCCCTTAGCACAACCCCAAACAACTCTGCCCCCCCATGCACCCCCAGCTCCCCTGCCCCCATATATCCCCTTGCTCCCCCTGAATCTCCCAGGGATCCTCTGACCCCAATTCCCTAGGAGTCCCACAAATACTCCAAGATCCTTCATCCACCCTAGTCTCCCCTTGATTTCTGGGCTAGCCAGGCCCACCCCTGAGCCCTCATTTCCCCCATTCATACACCCCACTGTATCCCAGCTCCTAAACCCCCAGGCTACTCCCCATCCCCAGGCCACAAAATCCACCCTCCTGCCTTGCAGCCCCCACCCTCCAGTGTCCCCAAGACTCACATACCTCCCAAAGGCCAGGAAATCCCCTAGCTCCCTGCAACCCCCACCCCAGCTTCAAGGGCCCCAGTGTCCCCTCTTATCTTCCTGGGCCACCATGCACCCTACCTCATCTCTCCAACCCCACATACCTGCTCTTTTGCTCCATGGGACCACTGCTCCAGCTCCCCACGCCCCCCTCTGTTCTCTGCCATGACCCCTGCCCCCACCCCAATTCCCCTCAGCCCATGGCTCCCTGCCATGCCCCCCATACGCACCCCAATTCCTCCTCGGTTCCCCCACCATACCCCTGCTCCTACCCCAGGTCCCCATGCCCTAGGGTCCCCTCTACACACGGCCGTGCACCTCCAAGCCGTCCCCCAAGCAGGGACGGCTCTATGTTTTTTGCCACCCCAAGCACGGCAGTCAGGCGCTTGCTGTGCTGGTGCCTGAAGACGCCCCTGGCCCCAAGCCCCTCCTCTCCGGCCCGTGCACCCCCCGCCCTCCCCTCCGGCCCGTGAGCCCGACGCCCCCTCACCTTGTAGACATCGCCGTAGGTGCCCGCCCCGATGCGCTGGATCAGCTCGTAGCGGAGCCGGGGGTCCAGCAGGGAGACGTCCCGCAAGAGGCTCATGGTCCCCGGGGAGCCGCAGGGTACGGCGCGGCGCAGCGCGGCCCGGCCGGCCGGGGAACCAGCGGGGAGGGAAGCGGAGCCAGCCCTGCCCCCCTGGGGGCGGGGAGAACGAAGGGGGTCACACCCCCAAACAGGGGAGGGGACAGGCCCTGCTGACGGGACGGGGAAGGGGAGAGAAAATCAGCCTTGTTGGTGGGGAGAGCAGCCAGGGCAAGGGGTCACACATGCTTCTCCTGCTGGAGACTCTGCCCCCCAAAAATAGGAGCCTGCAAAGAGCACGGCCACCCCCCCTGGCTTTCGGCCAGCTTGGGGAGAGGGGCCTAGTGGGGGGGGAGAGGGGCTGGGAGTCAGGACTCCTGGGTTCTAGCCCAGCTCTGGGAGGGGAGTGGGGCCTAGTGGGGTGAGGGGTTGGGAGTCAGACTCCTGGGTTTTGTACCCAAATCTGAGATGCCCCTTTGCAGAGGGCTAGGCCAAGGCCATGCACCCACAATAGTCTTGTGGCACCATAACCCACCTACACATGGGCAGGAAAATCCATCCCCGCTCTGAGCTGAACAGGCATCTCCCACCCCCCTTTCCCGCCTGGGGTCAGCACCAAATTATCTTTCTCTGCTGCAAACATCACTGATCACTTCTGACAGCCTGAACCGAGCGCCCGCCACAAAGCCTGCGCAGGGCTGGTTCAAGAACCCGCTCTCCCCCCCTTGGCACTGCAGGAAACCCCACTGTAGGCTAGAACTAGACACAGACATAGGCGGCAAGTTATTTAGGCCCCTAGTTCCCATGCTGCACTCAATATTCAGGAATGTGGGCCCAGCTCCACCACTGTTTGGGCTTATATTTTCAGAGCCGTCCTGTCCATAGGACACACGTTGAGGGGCCTCACACTTCAGGGGGGACACGGGTCCAGGGCGGCCTGGGGGGATAACAGGGCGGCCTGGCCCCAGCGAGCAGCCCCTCTTTCCACCCCTGCTCTGCTCCCACTCACTCCACCCTTCCCCCAAGGCCCCCCTCCGCCCCCATTCCACCCCTTCCCCCAAGCCTTCACCCCGCCTCCTTCCAACTTTCACCCCCACCTCCAAGCAATGGCAGGAACGAGCAGGGCGGAGCAGATTGGGACCAGGTCACTTGCTCCTGCCGGTGCCAGGATACTCAGCACCCCACATCCCCCTGAAGGGTAGGGCCGGGGGCAGTAGCCCCAGTCCATCCTATGGATGGGAGGGCTCTGCTTGGACCTGTCTGGTTTTAAGATTAAGTTGGATAAGTTTATGGAGGGAATGGTTTAATGGTAAAACATAGTAGCCAAGGAAAACCAAGCAATGGTACATGAATAGCATAATGGCCAACAAGGGTCAGGCTAGAGACTCTTGCCTATATGCTCCGGGTCTTACTGATCGCCATATTTGGGGTCGGGAAGGAATTTTCCTCCAGGGTAGATTGGCTGAGCCTCTGGAGGTTTTTCGCCTTCCTCCGCAGCATGGGGCAGGGATCACTAGCAGGAGGGTCTCAGCCGATTGAAGTCACTAAAACACAGGATTGGGGACTTCAACGGCAGAGTCCAGGGAAGGGTCTTGCGGCCTGCAGCATGCAGGGGGTCAGACCAGATGATCATAATGGTCCCTTCTGACCTTAAAGTCTATGAGACCCATTCTGGGCACCACCAAAAATTATACAAACCTGGCGCCCATGGACACAGGCCACGCACAGCCAAGCCCTGAGCAAAGGCAGCAGGAAAACTAGCTTGTCTGGGCTTGAGGGCTGAGAGATTGGCAGGGGACTGAGGCCAGGGAGGAAGGAGGGGAGTGTATTGCAGGGGGCCTCTATCCTACTCCCTACAGCGCCCCCTGCTGGGAGAGGCCAGGACTGGAGTAGCTGGGAGCTCCCCCCAGCCAGCTCCTGCAAGAAACAAACCAGCCACAAGGGACAGACTATTTTAAAACCAACTTTTTTATTAACCCTTCATGCTACTAAAAAAAATACACATTAGGTAGACGAATTCCCCCCCCCCCTTTTCTGGGAACCCTCAGGCTGTTTATCACAGTTTTGCCAAAGCTGTCCCACCCCAGCACCATCCACCCCCCTTCTAACTGTACAAAGCCCTGCCTGCCCCCACCCCAGCTCTGCCCCCCATGGCCCTTCAATGCAAACCCCATGTCAGCCACTAGAGGGAGACAGTGGGGTCCAGCAGGACATGCTGCTTAGAAGTCCGTGGTCTTCCCCACTTAGCACAGCCTCAGGAGCTCTCTGCCTGAGCTGCACGGGGAAGGCAGTGCCCACTATGAATACTATGGCCCTGCTGGGGCTTGTTTAGCGGGACCCATCACAGCCCCACAGAAAGCCCACTGCGTTCCCAGTGGTTGGTCACACCCCATTATTCTCGTGCCGGTGGCATGCTCAGATTCCCCCCAGCAACCCCTGCTATCTGCCCCTACCCCCTACAGCAGGTCCAGTGCTTTCAAGGGAAAGGCCTCAGTTGAGAACAGAAGGGGGGGCATGACCACCTAGAGGGATGAGATGGGGGGGGAGGGAGCATGATGGGGGAGGAAGAAGTTTACATTACAAACTCCGGGGGGGTGGGGGAAGAGGTACAAAGCCCCGCATCCTCCACGCTGAACAGCTGTGGCTCTACCCGGGGCTTTGTGCAGGGCTGGAAGATGCCTTGGAAGCTCAGGACACAGCAGCTGGACTCTGGAAAGATCAAAGTCAGCTGCTAACCCACCCACCCCCAGCCTAAAGAGAAAGAGCTCCCCTCCCGCCATGGCTGGCTTGGGGGCACAGAATGGGATGCGGCTTCCTTCTCCTCTAGAGGGTGTGGGCACAAGCCCGGCCCATGGGCAGTGCACGGGCTGGCTCAGGTGGGTCTGTATTTTGGAGACACCTCACCCAGAAGTACCCCAGTGTGTATCAGAGGGGAGGGGGCCATATCTCCTCAGCAGAAGGAGTGCAAGGTAGAGAGAACCTCCACTCAATTCCTGCAACTCTCCCAGATACATGGAGAACACACAGAACTCATCACCCCTGAACCCCAGAGCTCAGGAGGGCTCAGGCCATGTCAGCTCCTGTCTTGGAGGGGGAGTAATATTAGAGCTCCCCCCTGCCCCAGCATCAAACCCACAGAGCCCCCTCCCTCACACCATGGGGAGCCCAGGAAAGCTATAGCAGGGGTGAGGCAGCCCCTGCACCTGGGAGAGACGGGGGCAGGGCGCTTCCCCATGCCCTATTTAAAGGCAACAATTCCTCGCCCCGTGAAGCTGAGCCTGGCAGAGCTTGGCAGGGGGCAGCACTGCACCCCGGCCTCCCCCATGGGGGTCAGAGGGATTTGCGGGGGCGCTTGAGGAAGGCCAGGGTATAGTCTCTTGGGGCTGACACCTTCTGCTTCTTCATCTGCACCTGGGACTGGGCCGTGAGCTGCAGCTTGATGGCGCTCGAGTTGATCTTGGCGGCCACCAGCAGCTCCTTCATGCCCTTCATCTTCTCGCTCTGGAAGGTGAGGACAGGCCCCTCGGGGGGAGGGACAGGGGGGACCCCCGGGGCGGGGGCCCCCCCCTCCTCCTTCTCTGCCGCAGGGGGCTTGTCTGGCCGCTGGCCCGAGCTGGGGCGCCGGCGCTCGGAGGCCTTCTTGGGCAGGGGGGGCTCCTCAGGCTTAGACTCGCGGCGGGGTCCACGCCGGCGCCCCTCGCGGGGGTCCTCGCTGCCCTGCTCATCGTCTTCATTGGCCTCCGCCTCCCGCGCCACGATTGTCACCTTCTGGCGCACCTGGGGGAGGGAGGGAGTCAGGGGAGGGGCCAGCATCCCACAGCCACTGCCAAACCCCCAAGCCCCCCCCAGAGCACCAGCCCCCAAATCCAGCGGGGACCCTCCAAAGCCCAACCCTAACCCCCCTGCCCTGCTGACAACTCGTCCTGAACCCCCAAATCCAGCAGGGACCCCCAGCCCCCACACACTCAAACCCCAGCCCTGAGCCCCCCAATCTTGAACCCCATCCCCCAGAGCTCCAGCCCTAAGCCCCCAAATCCAGTAGGGACCCCCAGCCCCTACATGCTCAAACCCCAGCCCTGAGCCCCCCAGCACTGATCCCCTTGTCCCCCAAAACTCCAGCCCTGAGTCCCCAAATCCAGCAGGGACCCTCCAAGTCCCCCAAACTCAGCACAACAATCCCCATGCCCCCCAATACCACTTGAGCCCCCCAGCTCAGACGATTCACCACTCAACACACGCTTCTTCCCAGACGCACCCCTGCCAGGGTCCCCCCTCACCTGCCCATCAAAGCGTCCCAGCGACTGCACCAAGAAGGTGGCCCAGCCCACGTGCAGCACAGGTGTGGGGCTGCCCTCCTCCCACTTGCAGATGCCATCATAGAAGCGCAGCAGGTGGGCGAAGCACTCAGGGTCCTGCAAGGCCGAGCCCCCAGCCTGCACCGGGGACCCCTGAACGGGAAGAGAGGGGTTAGTGCAGGGGTAGGCAACCTATGGCACGCGTGCCAAGGGCAGCACGCAAGCTGATTTTCAGTGGCACTCACACTGCCCAGGTCCTGGCCACCGGTCCGGGGGGCTCTGCATTTTAATTTAATTTTAAATGAAGTTTCTTAAACATTTTAAAAACCTTATTTACTTTACATACAACAATAGTTTTGTTATATATTACAGACTTATAGAAAAAGACCTTCTAAAAACGTTAAAATGTATCACTGGCACGCAAAACCTTACATTAGAGTGAATAAATGAAGACTCGGCACACCACTTCTGAAAGGTTGCCGACCCCTGGGTGAGTGCCTCCCAGGGGCTCAACGTGCCAAGGGCTGAAGAGCCCCTCCAGCCTAGTGTCGTTGTCCCCACAAATCAGCCCCATGCCCCCTCCTGCCTGGTGTCGTCCCCCCACCCCCACAGATCAGCCCCAGAGCCCCTCCAGCCTGGTGTCCCTCTATCACCCCCCCCCATCCCAGAGGTCCATCCAACTCAGTACCCCTCTCACCTCTCCTCTCTCCCCAGCACCTTTCTCCTCCAGTGGCTCTGCCAGGTTGGCCACCTCCTTGAGCAGGTTGGGAACCACGTCATTGGCCACATCGAAGAATTCCTTATAAATCTCCTCATCCTCACGGCAGTAGTTATAGCTGGGGGAGGACAGGAACAAGGGAGGCAGTGAGCAGCTGGGGCCAGCACCCCATAGAGGGGAGAGGCCCTATGTCCCATTCTCCACTGCCATCCAGCCCCTAGGCCTGGGGCCAGCTCCTGTGTCCCATTCCCCCGCTGCCAGCCAATCCCCAGGCCTGGGGCCAGATCAGAGCCAGCGCCCCCGAGAGGAGAGAGGCACCATGTCCTTCCAGACATGAATCACTCCAGTCTCCTTTTTAGGCAAGCAGTTCCATGGGCTGGTGGCCAGCCAGGCCCTAATGAAGGGAAAGGTTTGGGGCCATAGGGCAGGCTCCTGGGGCACTCACTCCTGGATGACAGTGGCTGTATCAGCCCAGGCCTCCAGCGCCTCCTTGACATTCTTGTTGCGACAGTGGTAGCCAGCCAGGTACATGTAGGGGTAGATGTGCTCATTGTTGTAGTACTTCCTGGCTGAGCTGATGCCCTGGGGGAGGAGGGGTTGGGGCAGAAGAAGACACAGAATAAAAGGACGTTCTCACCAAACTACTCAGGAACATTTATGTTTTACAAATTACATCCCAACCACAAACCCCCTGCAATCCCCGCCCTGGGCTTCCCCTAGCTCTGCCGGTGCCCCTCAGTCCCGACCCACAGTCCTCTGCGATCCCAGCCCTGGGCTCCCCCAGTTCTGCCAGTGCCCCTGAGCCCGACCCACAGTCCCCTGCGATCCCAGCCCTGGGCTCCCCCCAGCTCTGCCGGTGCCCCTCAGTCCCGAACCACAGTCCCCTGTGATCCCAGCTCTGGGCTCCCCCCAGCTCTGCCAGTGTCCCTCAGTCCCGACCCACCACCCCTGCAATCCCAGCTTGTACCCCTTCACCTTATGGTAGATGGAGAGGGGGTCTGGTCTGCCTGGTGTCGGCTCCAGCTCCTCCAGGTCAGCCAGGTTGCCCAGCGCCATCGGGTACCTGCCCGGGCAGCAGAGCAGACAGGGGTGTTAACTTGGGGAGACAAGCAGCTGGAATGGGGGGGAGGGACCCTGTATCCTGACTTCTGCCCCCAACAGGTGGCACTGGGGCAGCACTGCAATGCCTGGCACTTGGGGGCGGGGCACCCCAATGCAGCAGATGGTAAAAGACCTATTGATTTCAAGGGGTGCTGGGTAAGACCCACCCACTGGCTCCTGCCAATGCCCTCCCCTGTTGCACCGCGTGCTCTGCACTGCGACTACTTGGCACACACATCCCAGCGGAACATGCTCACGGGCCAGCCCCACAGGCAGGAGGAGAAGAGCCGACCTGGCCCAGAGCTGGGCTCTGCTAGAGAACATCTCCATCCCCACCAACCCTGCCTAGGTCCCAGCCAGCGCTTCCCAGCCCTGGAGCTCTACGTACTTTACGAAGGGAGGCCGGGGTCACCAGCCCTAGGCTGGGAGGGATTCCACCACGCACAAACCAGTGAAAATACACTTCAGTCGCTAAAAACCAACGTTTACAGCCAGGCAAAGTCAGCAGAGCGCGCCAAGGCGGCCGGCTGCAGGACATCTCCTTGGCATACTTGGACAGGGGACGGGGACAGTTTGTGCTACTGATTACAAAGCTGCAAACTTTTGCCATCTCAACCGCTCCCATCACTAAACAACGGGCTGACCCTGAGAACGTCCCCCAGAGCTGAACATTTAAAATCAATACAAACAGGAAAAACGCTTACAAATAAACATCAATGTTAGCTGTCAAAACTATACAAAATAAAAACTTGCGTCTGCCACGCCTAACGATCCCCACCCTGCAGATGGAGAAACTAATGATCAGAGGTGATAGCTCAAGTCCAAGGGGTGCCCCCCACTGCCCCCCAGAACTGGGATAGAACTCAGGATTCCTGGCTCCCAGCCTCCCCCCCCCCGCAACCACTAGACCTCCCTCCCTGAGCTGTGGTTTCAAAAGCCCAGCTGTACTGACCTCTCCAGGTGCCCCATGTCGTAGAGAACCCACAGGAGCCGCTGCAAGGAAAGGGGAGGGTGGGTTATTGAGGACACCGAGCCATGGAGGGTGGGGGTAGGGGATGAGACCCATGTCCCCTGTAGATAAGATCTCGATGGAAGGGAGGGGCGTGCATGGCGGAGGGACAAATGGTTGGATGAACATGGAAGGGTGTGGGGTGCGCGCAGCACTGGAGGGATGTGGGGTAGAGGAGACTAGAACAACCTTAGAGGGGGCCGTGCGGGGAGGGAGTGAGTAGATGGGCCTGTGGATAGGGCAGGCATGGGGGTGTGCCCAGGGGGAAGGGGCCTGGACGCGCACACATGGAGAGAGGGCATGTCCCACCTGCTGCAGCTGCAGCAGCTCCAGGCTGTCAGTGTGCAGGTCGATGGAGGGGTTGATGGCGCACACCATGAAGGCCACCTCCATGTGCCGGTCACAGCGCAGGTACGAGCCCTTCAGGTACAGCCAGCTCTGTGGGGGACAGCGGCAAGTGAGTGAGGGAGCTGGGCCAGGCTACCCCTGAGCCCAGAGCAGGGGGGTGGGGCTAGGAGCCAGGACTCCTGGGTTCTATCCCCAGCTCTGCCTCTGATGTTGGGCAAGTCCCTTCCCCTCTTGATGCCTCTGTTCTGAGTGTGAGCTCTTCAGGGCAGGGACCGTCTCTCACTGGGTCTGAGCAGCCCCTGTCCTCATGCAGCCCCTGCCCCGATCTCAGCTGGGGTTTAAGCAGCACCTGGTCCGATGCGGGGGGAGCTGATCTCAGCCAGGGTCTCAGTGGCACTTGGTCTGATGGGGGCCAGTGACTGAATGCACCACTGTATTCACACCCTGCACACCACTGTAATATTTGTATCAAATATGTCCTGTGAGGTATGATTTGAAAAGTAACAACTCCCTGCTCAGTAATATCCTGGTGGGATGTGTGGAGCAGCCCTATATGGAGAGTAACAAACGTAAGCAGACATTATGACCGAAATGTGTTTACCAGACAAGGCAGAGGGGCGGAAGGGACTGTTCCTCAAAGGACAAGCTGGCACTTCTAGCCAGGTGTCCCCAGAGTTAACTGGCAAACACCAGCCAAGTGGCCGCTCTTTGGGGAAGGAACAGAGCACTCTGCATTTTAGCAAACAGCATGGAACCACTTCTATCACAAGACCCCATGGCTCCATCCTCACCGCAGGAAGGAACTTGATCTAGGGGTAACCTCAGGACAGTGCATGTCAAAGGGGACAGACTAGGAAAATGAGGGGCAAACACACTTGGGGGGAGGGGCTGTCTGTCTCTCTCTCTCTCACACCTGAGAAGACAAAGGAACCAGCCTTTGTGCGGGGTTCTGACCAGAAAACTGGGGCTGTCCTGTTGCTGGGAGCACATGCCAAGTCCAGTTTGTTGCGTTTAGTTACTAGAATGCGCTTTATCGGGATTTCCCTTGTAACGGTTTCTGACTTTACACCACATACTTGTTCTCACTCACATTCTCTCTGTAATTCAACTGGTTTTATTCTTTTTAAATCAAGTCCAATCCTGTGCTGTGTTTCAACTGAGCCGTCTGGGTAACTCGGGTTAAAATAGCAAACTGCTGCATACTGACCTCTAATATCTGACCCACCCAGGGATGGACTGGACAGTGCAAAAAATTCGGGAGCAGGAGCTGGAGTTGCCCTGCGGGTGGTAACTAAGGCTGCTGGAAGCCAGAGAATGGCTGATGTTTGCTGACAGGCTGCTGGGGTCAGAGCTGCTGGACCAGGACTGCGGCTATCCACAGACACTCAGGGTGGGACCTGCATGCTGCTATGCTGTTTGTGGGAAGCCCAGGTGGGAGCTACAGCAGCAAAACATTGCGCAGCACCCAGGGCAGGTGGTGACACACCCCTCACTGGTCTGCATTGCGCCCCAGAATGTGACAGAACCCCCCAGATCTTGCCCATGGTCTGAGCAGCAGCTGGCCTCATGGATGGAGCCCTGATCTCAGTCTGGGAGATACCTTACTGACAGCAATTAATGTGGATCAGTTATTAGTTACCAATTGCACCATCTACTAAGGTTAAAGCCCAGGGGGTCTTGCACGGCAGCTTTCTGATACAAGCAGACAGCCCCAGCCCTGCACAGACCCCAAGCCCCATTCCCTCCCCTCACTGCACCACCTTCTGCAGCTACGTCTCACTGCAACCCCTCAAAGCTAATGGCCTCCCCGCACTTACCCGCTCAGCCACGCCAGCATTCACGGTCTGCCCGCGCCGGTCCTCATTGCCTTTGCCGTGCCAGGTCACCTCAGCCGTCTGCTCACCGTCCCGGCCAAACACCACCCAGGCATGGTCCTCCGAGAGCGCCAGGTGCACATCCGGCAACCCCAGCACCTGGCAGGCCCCCACCACAGCAAAGGCCACCCCTGAGCTGTCCAGCTTAGTGCCTGCAAGGAACACATGGCACTAGGGGGTGCTATGCTGCAGGGAGCAGCATGGGGCTCATTGGGGGCGCTCTCCCCTTGCAGTCAGTGCTGACCCCTGCACCAGTGTGGTGCTAGGGGGTGCTATGCTGCAAAGAGCAGGGTGGAGCTCAGTCGGGGGTGCTCTGCTTTCAGTCAGTCCCAACTCCAATGAGCCATCACTAGGGGGTGCTGTGCTGCAAAGGAGCAGGCAAGAGGAAAAGCATAGCTGAGTATTTTCGGGCTGCCCCAGTGCAGCGCCCCACACTGAGCCAGGGCGGTACTGTTCCCACCCCCATGCTAGTGGGCCCCCTACCTGTGATGAAGCTGAAGAGAGACTGGATGTGGGCCCGGTCTTTGAAGTAGGAGCGGCTGAGGCTGTTCCAGATGACGTCCGACACCTTCTTGACCAGCTCGCGGGAGGAGAAGCCCTCGGGCCGGGGGTAGAGGGACAGGTCGACAGCACCACGGATCTGGGCGGTGAAGCGGGCGTACAGCGCGGCCACGATGGACAGCTCAGCCACAGGGAAGTAGGTGAGGCTGTCAGGCTCAGGTCCCGGGCGTGGCTCAAAGCTGATGCCCGGCACGTTGGTGGGTATGACGCGGTTCACAGCCAGGAAATGCTCCACAAAACCCAGCACCAGCGACAGCAGCACCAGATCGGGCTGCTCCTGCTGCAGCTCGGCCATGAATAACCGCACCACGTCCTCCACCGAGCGCAGCGGGAACAGGGCCTTCTGCCATGGCTTCAGCCCCATGGCGGGCAGCTGGGGAGAGAAGAAAGCATCAGGTGTGGCTGAGGAGAGGGCCAGGGCCTTCCCAGAGCCAGGTCAGACAGCCAGACCTGGGAGTCAGGAGCTGTGTGTCTGCCTCTCTCTCCACCTGTCCCCTGAAGGGGACCCCCACCCCTGTCTCTCACCCCCACTGAAGGGGACCCCCATCTCTGTCTCTCTCTCCGCCCCGCCACCCACTGAAAGGGACCCTCGCCCCCCATCGAGGGTGACCAGCCATTAGGGGCTTTGTCTTACACAGACAACTATCCCTCCCCACCCGAAAAGAAAGTGTCCCTATTTTTCACACTTGCTCTCTGGTCCCCCTCCCTCCACGACGCTCCCCCTCCCCCCGGCCCCCTTTACCAGAGGCAGCAGCCCCTCCGCCCCCCTCCAGCTTCACTCCCCCAGCACAGGTACAGCAGCAGCCATGCTAGGCCCGCAAGGCACCATGGGAGCCGCAGTTCCGCAGGGCACGATGGGAATTGTAGTCCGCCTGGCCAGCCAATCACACCATGTCTCCCAGGCATGCTGGGAGTTATAGCTTATAATTAACCCCGGTGCCTTATGGGAAATGTAGTCTGATGCCTGGGTAGGGACGCCAGTGTGCCCCACGGCATGCTGGGAGAGGTGGTCCCGTTAACTGACTGCCCACGACCTCCTGGGAAATGAAGTTTGGCGCCCGAGGGGGAGGGCCCACCTGCCGTGGTGCATGCTGCGAGCTGTAGTTTTTCTGGCAGTGCATTGAAACTTGTAGTTCTTCAAGGAATTACGGGCACAGTAGTCGCATGGCCTACTCCAGCCGGAGGCGTTGCAGGGCTGTCCACACCCAGCGCCAGTCTGGGCCTTTACTTTTTTTAAACCTTGAGGCCATTTGAGCTGTCCAAGTCAGAGTGGGAATTTTAATGTCATCATCGACTGCAGTCCTGGCCCAACAGCTGACCGTGGCGCTGTGAGCTTCCCCGCAACAGTGCCGGAGCCAGCCTTGTAAGGCAGGAGTTACAGTCTAGGGGAGTGTGGCTGATGACATCACGGGTGTACTGCATGATGTCAGAGCTGTGCCCAGGCTTTCCACGGGGGGCCATTCGGAGGGCTGAGTTGGGTGGGGTTGCAAGGATGCAGGCTGCCCTGCCTCCCTTGTCACAGCACCCACTGTTGGGGGGCAGCAGCTATAGAGTCTGCCCTCCCGCACCAATGCAGACAGCACAGCACACAAAACACCTAGCCCAGGATCCACTCCCGCAATTTAATTAATTAATTAGCTTCCTTCTCATTATTTACAGGGTTGTTGGCTTTTGTATACCTGGTTCCTACAGAAACGAGTGCAAATGCAGCCCTAAGATAATGCTAATAAAAAAATCTTGCAGATGGAGGAAAACCCAATAAAATGCCCCATTTTTAGCAATTAAAAAATATTACGTTCCCCCCAAACAGGATGTGAACCCTTAGCGACAGAGTGTCTCTCTTGTGTCAGCTGGCAGCGCCCCCGGTGGATGACAGGGCTATCGGCGACGCTGGGGGATGCACATGCCCCCATGGTGGCGGGATCGGACAAAGCCTGGCTTGCAGGCACAGCGGTACGAGCCATTGGTATTGATGCAGCGCTCGTTCTTGCACAGCAGGCCTCGCTGGTTCAGCTCCCGGCACTCGTCAATGTCTGTGGGTGGAGAGAGGGAGGGAAAGGGTTAATGGAGTGGCTGTGGTCTGGAGCGTGAGTATGGGTCTTCAACCTGCATCTCCCAATAGACCAGGCACCGAGAGACAGCTAGCAGCACTGTTTGTGAAAGGAAGAGAACCCAGGAGTCCTGGCTCCCAACCCCACCTCTGCTCTAATCCACTAGACCAGACTCCCGTCCCAGGACAGTACTCAGGAGCCCTGGTGGTGTGGAGAGCACATCCCTTTGCAGTGCATGTAATTCACGGGGCTTGGCACTCTTACCCAGACAGCGGATGCGGGTGGCGTCTAGCTGGAAGCCAGCAGGGCACTCGCAAACTGCACCGTGGTAGGTCCGGATGCAGCGGCCGTTCAGGCAGTGACATTCATCTGAATCCTCCTCTGAGGTGTCATCCTCTGAGAGGGGGTGGGGTACAAAGGTTGGGGGGACACAGATGAAACCATGGGAATGGCAGGGAGCCCATTCCCATGCAGCTGAAACTGAGGGAAGGGACATGTGGAAGAGTGATCCCTTGTCTGGCACAGAGATGCAGCTGACTCTTGGGTGGGGCGCAGGTGGCTGTTCATACAGGAACCCCTTGGCCTGCAATGAGATGCAGCCACCTCTGGGATGGACATGGGGGCAGTGTATAGAAGGATCACTAACCTTTGCGGGATTTGCCCAGGAACAAGGGGCTGAGGTCCCAGAAGGAGTTGCTCTCGCTCTGAGATGGCTGACACTGCTGCCCTGCAAGGAACCACAACAACCAGCCTGGGACACATAGCAGTGAATCACATCCCATCAGATCCTGCCCAGTGCAACTAGAGCCAGAGCCCCCAGAGTGGAAAGACCCTGTACCCCACTCCCCGCCCCTCTGAGCCACCAGTCCCCCCACTGTGGGGCCAGACAGGAGACCGCAATCTCCAGAGGAGAAAGGCCCCATATCCTACTCCCCATCTCCTTGAGCCAGCCAGAGCCCCCAGAGGAGAAAGGCCCCACACCCCACTCCCCATCCCCTGAGTCAGCCAGAGCCCCCACCCCAGGACTGAAGCCAACAGCCCCAGAGGGCAGACTGGGCATGCGTGCTACCTGGGCTGCGGGGGGGGCACGCGCGGCACTGGAAGCCCCAGCCTTTGCCGTAGCGGCAGCAGCACTCCTCATAGGTCAGGTGGTAGCCATTGAGTGGGGAGGCACACATGCTGTCCTCCCCCCGGTGCTGCCAGCAGATGTCGCGCCGATCAGCTGCCCGGTCTGCCAGGGAAGAGAGAGAGGAGGGGAGCCCACAGCACTGTCCCAGCCAGCACCCGCAGGAGACACTCCCACAGGGCCTGGCATGCTGGACGGGCCCTTGTGCACACCACCACACTCACTGCACACCCAAGTAGGGGCACACCCACACACGGGCACCGGCAACTACAGGGACACACTCACAATCTTCGTAACCACCATGGTCACAATCAGTGACGTGCTCACACTCACCCCGGCTCACAATCAGGGACACACAGTCACTCCTGCTCACACTCAGTGACACGCTCACACTCACTCATTCACACTCGCTCCCCTGCTCGCTCACAGAGTCAGGTTCACAATCCCAAGCACCCCCACTCTCCTGGGCCCGTGCAGTAGCACTCAGCCCTGCGTGCCCCTCACCTGCCTGCATGTCGGGGAGCTGGCATTCCTTGCCACTGGGATCCAGCATCCAGGGCAGGCTGCACTCACAGTAGAAGGAGCCCAGCGTGTTGATGCAACGCCCGTGCCGGCAGGCCCCGGGGTCCCGGCACTCATCCACATCTGCAGGACCAGGATACGGTCACAGGGCATCAGGGGCTTGACAGGGTTGCCATGGCATTGGGGACTAGCAAGGATAGCCATGGCACCACCAAACTGACAAGGGTCACTATGGCATCAGGGGCCAGCCAGGGTCAACATGGTAACACTGCGCCTGATGAGGTCACCATGGCATCAGGGGCCAGCAGGAATCACCTCTAATGCAGAGGTGAGCAAACTATGGCCCGCGGGATTGTCCTGCCCGGCCCCTGAGCTCCTGCCTCCGGAGGCTAGCCCCCAGTCCCTCCCCCTCGCTGTTTCCCCTCCCCCACAGCCTCAGCTTGCTCGCTCCGCCGCTGGTGCAATACTCTGGGTGGCAGGGCTGTGAGCTCCTGGGGCAGCACAGCTTCAGAGGCTGGCATGACCCGGTGCTTGGTGCTGCGTGGTGGCCCAGCTGTAGAGCTGCCAGCAGCATGGTAAGGGGGCACAGTGGGGGGACGGGGGGGAGGTTGGATAGAGGACAGGAGAGTTCAGGGTGGTGGTCAGGGGCAGGGGTGTGGATGGGGTCGGGTTGGTCGGGGGGGGAACGGGTTGAATGGGGGCAGAGGTCCTGGGGGGGGGGG
>NC_048304.1:32846346-32867887 GCF_013100865.1 Trachemys scripta elegans
GGGGCAGAGGTCCTGGGGGGGGGCAGTCAGGAAGGAGGGGGGGTTGGATGGGGCAGCAGGGGGCAGTCAGGGCCCAGGGAGAAGGGATGGTTGGATGGGGCAGAGGTCCCGGGGGGACCGTCAGGAATGAGAGGAGGGGTTGGATGGGGTGGCAGGGGTCCGGGGACGGTCAGGGAACAGGGAGCGGGGATGTGTGGATGGGGTAAGAGTCGGGGGGGGGGGGCAGATAGGAGGTGGGGGCCGGTCCACAACCCCTCCCCTAACCGGCCCTCCATACAATTTACGAAACTCGATGCGGCCCTCAGGCCAAAAAGTTTGCCCACCCCTGCTCTAATGTCACAGGCTCAGTGGGTTGTCATGGCACCAAGGACCCCAAATTGGTCATCATGACACCAAGGGCCAGCAGGGGGCATCTTTGCTCACAAATCCACACCCCACCAATGTGCCCCTCACCTGGGGAGGAAGGAAGCTCTGTCCCCAGCATCCCACCTGCAAAGGGGCCAGGAGGAGGTAGGGCTGTGATGGGGCTGCCCACTTGGCCAGGGCCAAAGCTCAGACCCAGTGAGCTCATGTCATGCGTGAAGGGGACTCACCGATCTCGCTGGGTGCCAGGCACTTCTTGTGGTTGGAGTCATAGACGGCAGGGGCAGGGCAGGTGCACACATAGGCCCCCCGCGTGTTCTCACACAGCCCATTCACGCAGTTCGACTCGTCCAGGCACTCATCCACATCTGGGGGGAAAGGGCATGGCTCAGAGCCTAGTCCCTTCTTTCGGCACCCCTCCTGGCCACCTGGCCCCACCCCAATCACAGCCAGTGCCCCCTAGAGGGGAAAGCTTGTGTCCCATTCCCCCACCCCCACAAGCCAGCCAGTCCCTCTGCCAAGGCCAGATCACAGCAGCGCCCCCTAGAGGGGACCGGTCCCATGTCGCATTCCCCACTCACCCCCCTGAGCCAGCCAGTCCCCCCACCAAGGCCCGATCACAGCAGCGCCCCCTAGAACAGCATCCCGGTCTGCCCCCCCACCCCTCCCCAGCTCTAGACCAGGGTATCTGCCCTCCTGAATTGATGCCACTCGCCCTCCTCACCCACACACTCGAGCAGGTTGCCATCGTAGTAGAAGCCTTGCTTGCAGTAGCACTCGTAGCCCGGCTGCGTGTTGACGCACTTCCCCTCCTTGCAGATCTCCTCCCTGAACAGGCTGCACTCGTCAATGTCTGCAAGGAGCCCCGGGGTGGGGAAGGGGGGCTGTTTATACAGGGATCCCTCGCCCAGCGCTGAGATGCAGCTGCCTCTGGGGTGGGGTGCGGCGGCTGTTTATACAGGGATCCCTTGTCCAGTGCTGAGATACAGCCAACTCTGGGGTGGGATATGGGGGTTGTTTATACAGGGATCCCTTGGCTGGCACTGAGATGCAGCTGCCTCTGGGGTGGAGTGTGGGGGGCTGTAATGGCCAGGTAGGAGGGTTGCAGGGTTGGAATCCCTGTGACTCATGGGGGAGGGTGCAAGGGAAGGTGTAATCTTGGCTTCTGATCCCCCAACCCTCGAGTGCAGGCGCCAAGCAGATCAGGGTGTGGGCCCTGGCACTCACCCCGGTGGGCGGGGATGCCATAGTTCAGAATGTTGTCATCCAGGATGAATCCTTTCCCATCAGGGCACAGGGAGTGGAACTCGGCTGCAGGGGAAGGGGAGGACATGCACATTGGGGAAGAGGGATTAATGTCTAGACCAGATATTCCCTCTCCCTGTCCCATGGATCAGACCTTTGGCCCATCCAGCCTGGTATCCCCCCTCCCTGCCCCCACATCAGACCAAGTGGCCCATCCTGCCCAGTATCCCCCCACTCCCTCTATGGGTAATGCTTTCCTGACACCCTACCCCCCCCAGCTGGATTCTGGTAGTTGCCTTGGAGCCTGGGAGTTGGATGTTCACAGTCACACCATGTGCAGTAGCAGTTAGTTCCATGGTTCATTGGTGGCAGTGGGAATGGGGGAGGGTGGCATGGAGGAGGGGGTAGGGTGTGTCCCACCTGAGTTGGGCACGGGACAGGGGTAGATCTCACAGTGGTCACCCCAGCCAGCCCCCAGTGAGCAGCAGCATTCCTGGCGGGTGATGTTGGTGGCCAGGACGCTGTCACAGAAAACAGTGTCATCGAAGTTCAGGTAGCATTCCTTCTTGTGGTCGGGGGGCTCCAGATCTGGGGGGAAGAGGGTAAATCAATCCCACAGTGCCCCACCCTGGCGCCAGATCAGAGCCAGTGCCCCTCAGAGGGGAAGGCCCCCCCATCCCACTCTCACCCTCACAGCTATGTAGATCCTCAGATGGGGTGTATCCCTCATCGCACACGCACATGTAGGAGCCGTCCACATTCTCACACGTCCCGTGGGGCAGGCACAAGCTGGGGTCCAGTGCACACTCGTCAATATCTGGGAGGAGACCAGTGGGAGACAGAGGCAGGGGATGTGCAATGGCATGCTTGCTGCACAACCACACCTGTGCCCACTCACAGATACACACTCATCCACGCCACAAACCTATGCCCCGTGTGTGGCACCCTACAGTACACAAACTCACACTCACACCCAGCTATACACACACACAGGCTTGTACTCATTCCTTTTCCAGTGTGCCACGCTCACTAAAACACACATGCATGGGCCCTTGCACTGCTTTGTGCAGCTCCACACATTCTGTCCCTCACACACACCCCGGTATTTGCTCTTACTCGTGGCAGGCCCAGTTTGCAGCATATCAGGCTCACGCTTGGGCACGAGGCATTCCTGAAGCCTAGTGTTTCACGGGCCTTCATACCTCGCCATGCCCAGACTTTCCTACCTACGCCCTGTGTGCCATGTCCTTGTGTTGCCACACACAGCTGCTCACACTCAGTGCAACACGCTTTCCTCACTGTGTCACACTCCCATGTGTGGAACACCAGACTCCTGGCCTGCCGTGCCCACACACACACAGATGTTCACACTTGTCTGTGCCACACCCTCACCTCACCTTGACACTTTCTGCCATTCACCAGCTTGTACCCGGCGCGGCACAGGCAGCGGTAGGAGCCCACAGAATTGACACACTCGCCATCGATGCAGGCGGCCGGGAAGTCACATTCGTTAATGTCTGCAACATGGAGAGCTGCGGGTCAGGGGGCCACTCCCAGCCTCCACCTCACGTGGCCGTCCATCCTGGTCCCCTCACCCACACCCACCCCTCCGGACATGGCCACCCAGCCTGGCCCCGTCACCGAGCCCTGCCCCCAAACATGGCCACCCAGCCTCCCCGGTCATGGCCACTCAGCCTGGCCCCTTACCCAGCCCTCCCGCCCCCGGACATGGCCACCCAGCGCCCTGCTGGACATGGTCATCCAGCCCCCCCCTCCCCCCCCCATGGCTGGCCAGTTCGACCCCCCCCCCCCGCCCCCCCTCCCCCCCAACAAGGCCACCCAGCCCAGCTCCCCCCCAATCCCCCTGACATGGCCACCCAGCCTGGCCCCGTTACCCAGCCCCACCCCAGATGTGGCAACCCAGCCTGGCCCCCTCGTCCAGCCCCCCCTGCATGGCCACCCAGCCTGACCCTCTCACAGCTCCCATGTCCACAAACCCCTCTACCCAGCCCCTTCACACAGCTGCTTTACTCCCACAGGCAGCCCCCCCGACCCGCTGACCCCCCCCACTGAGCCCCAGTGCCCACAGGCAGTTCCCTGGCCCAGATCCCTTACCCTGAGCCCTACATGCCCCCCAACCACCAGCTCAGCCCCCTTCACCCTTCCACCCCATGGCCCAGCCCCTCACCTTCACAGCGTGGCCTGTCCTTCACTGAGTGGAAGCCAGCTGGGCACTGGCACTTAAAGGAGCCCAGGGTGTTGACACAGACCCCGTTGGGGCAAAGCCCCCGATCCTCACACTCATTCACATCTGCAGGGAGAGAGAGCGGGGGGCAGGGAGTCAGAATCCTGGCTTCTGTCCTCCGATCTGGGAGGGCAGGGGGTACGGTGCTTAGAGCAGGGGGCCCTGGGAGGGGAGTGGGGTGCAGTGGTTAGAGCAGGGGGGCTCTAGGAGGGCAGGGGTGCGGTGGTTAGACCAGGGGGGCCCTGGGAGGGCAGGGGGTGCAGTGGTTAGAGCAGGGGGCTCTGGGAGGGGAGTGGGGTGCAGTGGTTAGAGCAGGGAGGCCCTGGGAGGGCAGGAGATCTAGTTACCCAGGCAGCTCCGGGCATTGGGTGTGGGTGCAAATCCCTCCCCACAGGTGCAGCGGAAGGAGCCGGGCAGGTTCTCACACCAGCCGTGTTTGCACGGAGTCTCCTCGGAGCACTCATCCACATCTGGGGGGGGACACAGACGCTGAATCCCAACCCTGTCCCCCATGCAACTTTTGACCTGCAACCCAGTCCCCTGCAGCCAAGTTTGGTCTGGGCCGAATGTCCCCCAGCCCAGTGGGGGCTGCACAGGGCACCTCCCACCACGGGGGCATGAGAGTCACACCCCAGATACTGCACTAACCTCAGCATTAGGGGGATGGGGGTTTATTGGGTTAGAGCCGGGGGCTGGGATCCAGGACTCCTGGGTTCTGTGGCCAGCGCTTACCATAGCAAATCCCATGCTGGCCCCGGAAGCCCGGAGGGCAGGGGCTGCATTTGTAGGTGCCTGGCCGGTTCTCACACTTCCCGTCGGGGCAGGTGCCGGTGTCCAGGCACTCATCAATGTCTGCGGGGAGAGAGAAAAGGTGAAGGGTGAGGGGCCTTTGGGGGAGCCCCACAAGGGGCAGAGCACAGGGCAGGGCCCTTGAGGACTCAGCGAGCCCTTTGGCAAGTGGGGAGTTGGTTTGTTATTGTAGGGTCTCTGACAACTCTACTCGACAGGTTGTTGTGAGAAGGGTTGCTCAGGGGCACTGTCTTCTTGTTCTGAGGTCTCGTGCAAACTCTGGGCCTAGACATTGGTTTGCTATTGTAGGGTTTCTCGGGGCACTGGTTTGTTGTCGTGGGGTCTCTCAGTAACTCTGGAGCTGTGTGCACCTGTTTGTTCTTGTTGGGTCTTTGGAAATTTCTGGCTTTCACTACTGCTCAGCTGTGCACACCCACTTGTTATGATAGAATCTCTCAGGGCCGTTGGTTTGTTATTGTAGGGTCTCTGTCTCCCAGGCTGTTGGGGCTCTCTCCTCCCTCTCCCTTTCCAGCCCAGCCCAGCCAGCCCTTACCTTCACAGAGGGGCTGGCGGGAAGGCTTGAGACGGTAGCCGGGGTGGCATTCACACTTGTAGTGCCCAGGGTAGTTGACACAGGCTCCCCCGTCCCCACAGATGTGGGGCTTGGAGCACTCATCAATGTCTGCCGGAGAGGTGGGTGTGAACAGGGCAGAGGAGGGGGGGGGACAGGACTTTATTGATCACCCCTTCCCCCACAACTCCCTATCCATCCCCCATGCCCACTTCCCATCCCCCATGCCCACTTCCCTCCAGCCCCCCTTCTCCCAGCCCCCAGCCCTTCTTTCCATCCTTCAGCTCCCCTTTCCCCCAGCTCATCCCCCCACCCCCTTTCCCCCATGCCCCGTTTCCCCAGCTCCCAGCAGCCCCTCCCCCAGCCCCTGCCCCCAGGGTGCTCACCCACGCAGGAGCGCACGCCCTTGTGCACCTTCAGCTGGTACCCCCGGTTGCAGTGGCAGTTGTAGGAGCCGCCCGTGTTCATGCAGACGCCCTTGCCGATGCCGCATGGCTCCGCCTCACACTCGTTCACGTCTGTGGTAGGCGGGGGGCGGGAAGGAGAAAGAATGACTGACCCCCGCCATGCTGGGATGCCGGCCTGTCACAGCCCTGGCCACATGCGTATGTCAGGGGCCGGGGTCACAGGTTTGCATGTGTAGTTGTGCATGTGTTACAGGCCTAGCTACCAGCGTGCGCAAGCAGGGTGGGTGTCTCAGACTTCCACAGGCCGACTTGTGGGTGTGTCACACACCTATTGTACAGCTGTGTGGTCGTGTCACACACCTGTGCAGGCATGTTGCACACCTGTTGTGCAGCTGTGCAGGCATGTCGCATGCCTGTTGTGCGGACACACGTCGCACCCTTGCATACAGGCTGGGGGGGGGCATCACAGACCTGTATATGCAGGCATACCCGGGGGTCACTCCGTCATACAGATGCTTGTGACCCTCCAGGGTGCTGACACCTCCGTG
The DNA here is from genome assembly GCF_013100865.1 of Trachemys scripta elegans. Classification (NCBI taxonomy): domain Eukaryota; kingdom Metazoa; phylum Chordata; order Testudines; family Emydidae; genus Trachemys; species Trachemys scripta. Next base: position 32,852,515 of record NC_048304.1, read on the forward strand.
AATGCAGCGGAGTGGGCATGATGTGCCCCCACACAGCCATGCACATGCCTGTCCCTGGGCATGTGTCGCACATCCACAAAGGAGGGCAAGGCAGCATGTTACCTGTGCAGAACCTGCGCTGGGCGTGCCAGCGATAGCCCGGGTAGCAGATGCAGGTGTAGCCGGACAAATTCATGACACACTCTCCATGGCCACAGATATTGCGGTTCAGCTTGCACTCATCCGTCTCTGCAGGGACAGACAGACGCAGTCCCGGGGGGATCAGGACGAATGGCTCTGACATAGGAGCCAGGAGATCTCTTTCTCATCGATCCCCAGAAGAGCCAGGAGTTCCCCACCCCTAGGGCCGCTGCGATAGCAGCTTGCAGGGACCACACTGCATCGGGTCAGAGCGCTCAGGAGACATCGTTGGCCCGGAAAGGACTTGGGGGACCCCCCTGAGAACATGCACGTCGCTGGGGAATGTTTGGGGTTCACCCCGATAATTAAGTGGGGCCCCAGCAGGGAAGTTTGGTCCATGAATGTGAAATTTCTCCCAAAGGGGAGGGGGAGGTTGCTGGCGTGCAGCCCCCCACCCCTGCCATGAGGCTCTCACCTGTCACCTGCGTGGGTGCGATCTCCACGGCACTACGCGTGTATTGATCCGGCAGCACCTTCTGCACCATGGCAGTCGTGGGACGGGCCACCACCTCTGGGACCCAATGGAGACAGAAAAGGGTTAGCAGCGCTGCAAGCTTCCCCACAGCAGTGCCCAGCCAGGGGCTCCAGCGCTGCGAGCTTCCCCGCAGCAGTGCCCAGCCGGGGGCTCCAGCGCTGCGAGCTTCCCCGCAGCAGTGCCCAGCCGGGGGCTCCAGCGCTGCGAGCTTCCCCGCAGCAGTGCCCAGCCGGGGGCTCCAGCGCTGCGAGCTTCCCCGCAGCAGTGCCCTTTCGTCCATCACTCACCAGGGTAGCGGGCGCCCAGGGTGGCTGCACTGGCATAGAACTGGTCCACTGACTGCTCCTCTGAGTTGGTCCGATATGCTGGCAGCTGGAGGGGGAGTGGTTAAACGGTGGGGGCACCTGCTCTTCTCCACTACTCAGCCGGGTGCCCTATTCCTCCCTCTGCTTTGCTTCATTCCTCCCCCTCTCTTGTTCTTTCATTCATTCCTCTCCTCCCTCCTTCTCACCCACCACCCTCCAGCACCTCCTTTCCCACTCCCTCCATCCTCCCCCCACACCCGCATCACCCCTCCGCTCATCCGCTGCTCCTCTGCTGCTCTGGAGGCCCTACTCACCATGGCCGTCGTGACAGCTGCAAGAGACAAACACAGGGCCCGGGATCAGATCCTGCCATGCCAGGCTGAGAATGTGGGGTTCACCTCCTGAGAGTGGGGGGTTTGCTCTGAGAGCAGGGTCTCCCAGCTCTGGGATTCTGGGGTTCTTAGACAACAGGGTGTACTCCTGAAAAATGGGGTTTGCCCTTAGAGAATTTGGGGTAACAGCTCTGACAACATGGGGTTTGCCCCCTGAGATTTGGGGGTTTGCCAACAAAGAAGGGAGTAACAGATCTGAGAAAGTGGGGTTCACCCTTAGTGAATTTGGGGTACTCCAGAGAACGTGGAGTTCACCATGGGAGAATGTGGGCTTGTCCCTCGGAGAATATAGGGACCTCCAAATTATCTGTGAACCCCATATTCTCAGAGAGGGTTTCACAATGGGAGAATTTGGGGTACAGCCTCTGGGAATACTGGGATTCATCATGGGTCAATGTAGGGTACAGCCTGTGAGAACACTGGGGTTCAACATGGGGTAAAGTGGGGTACAACCCCTGCTATTACTGGGGTTCACTGGGGGAAATTTAGGGAACCCCCATGTCCTGGTGAGCACAGTGCCAGTGGCACCGCCCTGGCCCCCGTGCCCAATCCAGTCTCCTCCCCAGGGTCTCTGACCTTCGGACTCCTGAGAGTCCCCCTCGAGGGGTGGCAGGCTGGGCAGCTCGCGCTGCTGCTGCAGGTCCGTGGTGCCATCGGGGTGGATGTGCAGGGTGAAGTCACTCTCCCCCTGGATGGTCAGGGTCTGGTGGGACGTCAGGATGTGGTAGCCCTTCCCCGCTGGGCAAATCTCCTTGAAGGCAGCTGCCAGATGGGAGAGAAGACAGGTTAACGCTGGTGTTGCAAGCTTCCCTGTGGCAGTGCCCCAGCCAGGGACTACAGCACTGTGAAATTCCCTGTGGCAGTGCCCCAGCCAGTGACTACAGCGCTGTGAGCTTCCCCGTGGCAATGCCCCCAGGCAGGGACTACAGCGCAGTGAGCTTCCTTGTGGCAGTGCCCCAGCCAGGAACTCCAGTACTGAGAAATTCCCTGTGGCAGTGCCCCAGTCAGTGACTCCAGCGCTGTGAGCTTCCCCGTGGCAGTGCCCCCAGCCGGTGACTCCAGCACTGCGAGCTTCCCCGTGGCAGTGCTGTGGCAGATACTCCATCCCCGCCCAGTTTGCTGTTCCTTACCTGCGCCATCAGCCGGGCAGCGCTCGCAGCGGGCCCCCCAGGCCTTGCCAACGCTGCAGCAGCACATCTGGCGGGTCAGCTTAGTGGGCAGTGGGTGCTGACACTGGAGTTCTGGGCTCACCAGCCGGAAACACAGGCTCTTCTCCCCCGACTTCTCTGCTGCAACCCCGGGAGAGACAGGGTCAGTGCTGCTCCGAGCCCCTCTCCTCATCCCCCCGCCCCCAGCTGGGTTCCCCAGAGAGACACTGAGCCCCCATAACCCCCCCCAGGAGATAGGGTCAATGCAGCTCCAAGCCCCCTGCCCAACCCTCCCAGTCCCCTTGACCCCCCAGCCTACCCCTGGTCCCCCTACATACGGACACACTGGCTGCGGGATGGGCCCAGCATGTGGCCAGGTTTGCATGCGCAGCGAAAGCTGCCCTGGGTGTTGAGACACTCGCCATTCTGGCACACGCCCTGCATGGCACACTCGTTAATGTCTGCACGGGGAGAGAGAGGGGTCAGCAACACAACGACACACAACACAATGCACACTGCCCACAGAGCACACTCATTAAAGTGTGTTTGAGGAGAGATGGGTCAACAGCACAGCACAGCCCAACACACGACACATTCCCACGGACACAACACACACACAGAAGCAGGTCTTCAGTCCCCCCACCCAGAGAGCGCCCGCTGGGTACCCTGGCAGTGGGTGCTGTTCAGTCTCTTGTATCCCTGTGGGCAATCACCCCCGTGCTCCCCTCGGATCGGGCCTGTCTTCTGCACCCCCGAGTCTGCAACACACAACAAACCCCAGAGGGGGAATCAGCGGGAGCGAGGACGCAGCGTGGTGTACAAGTGAGGGCAGGACTCTTGGGGTCTAGCCCAGGCTCTGGGAAGGAAGTGGGGCCTAGCAGGTTAGAGCAGGGAGAGACTGGCACTCAGGACTCCTGGGTTCTATCCCAGCTCTGCCACTGACCTCAGGCAAGTCCCATTCCCACTCGGTGCCATTCCTTCCCCTCCTATTCATTTGTCTAGACATTGAGCCCAACAGGGCAGACACCGTCTCTTGTATCTGCGCAGAGCCTGGGGCAGGGCCCAGACGTCAGGTATGGGGGAGGGGGCTACTATGAGGGTCTGCACGGCACCTAGCCAGACACGGCGTAATCTCCAGCTGTGGGGGATATGGGAGTCTGCATCACCATTGCAATAGCAGAGGCACAGACACAGCCCAGCACGGGTGCCAGACGCTTGCACAGACGGCGGTTTGGACGCGCTGTCTCTTGGCCCAGGGTCTCTGGCTCCTCGCCCCCCTCAGCAGCGGCCCCGGTGGGGGTGGTGCTGGTGGAAGCAGCGATCAGCTAGCCAGCGCCTGCGCTGGTCTCACTACCACAGCCAGGCCAGCAGGCGCAGGGGGCGGGGACATGGGACGATGTTCATTCCAGCAGGCGTGTGCAGCCAGGCTGCTCCTGATCCGTCCAAGCTGGGGAACATGGAGGGGGGGGGGGAGCGATGGAAAGAAAGACTGAGAAGAAAGAGAAAGATGCGCTGGGGGGATGCTGGGGATGAGGGGGGTTGTCCCAGTGAGATTCAAAAGGCAACAGAATTCCAAGGGACCATGGGAATTATTAATCTGACAGACTCACCACCACTGGCCTGTGCAGAGGGCAGGTCTGGAAAAAGGGTGAGGCATTATCACATCTCACGTGGGCAACAGAGGCAGTGAGAGACAGGGGGAACAGGGACAGCCCCCCACCCCCGAGTCACAGCTGGCTACTGACTGATGGGTAAGGAGAAACTGCCCCCAGGGGCAACTTAGCTCAGAATGGCCAGCTGAGAACTCCCCCTGTGCTCCTGCCCCACTCCCTGCAGCGCCCCCTGCTGGGAGAGGCTAGGGTGGCAGCACCCGTGTACTCCCTCAGGTAACAAACGGTTCCATTCTCCTATCCCACATGCTCCTCTCACCCCCAGGGGCTGGGCAGCGCTTCCCACAGGGATGGGTGGGTGGCGGCTGCAGACAGGAAGTTGCCCAGAAGAGCCGAAGCGTGATGAAAGGGAGAGGGGTGGGGGGCCCTGCCCAGCCAGAGAACAAGGAGCCAGGCCATGAAGCACATTCTTGGCTACCTCTAACACAAACACCCTGCGGCTCACAGATCCCCGGGAGCTGGAAAAGTCATTGAGTGGGAGCGCCAGGAAGGGGGGTAGATGCAGGGGGAGGGGGAGAATGGAGGGTTGGAACCTGCTACCTGATCCATCTCCTCCCCATCTTAGCCAGCTGGGCATAGGGCACTGTGCCCCGCATCCCCCGCCATGGTGCCCTGGAAGCTCTGGGAGGGACCGGTGGGCACTGCCCAGCCAGCTCCCAAGGCAAGATGCTGGAATGTGGCAGCCCAGCTGGCCACAGCCTGGCTACATAAGGCCCCATCCAGGCTTCCCGTAAACCCTGTGCCAGGCTGGGAGAGGTCGGCGCCAGGCCAGGGGGAGAAGTGGGAGCACCAGCCAAACACCAGCCCTCACCGACCCTCAGGGGGTCCGTCCTGGCTCCCCCGCACTGGGCAGCCCCTCTTGGCTAGCAGAGGGGCTGCAGGGTCACTGGCTGGGGGAGCTCCTGGCTACTCCGGCCCAGCCTCTCCCAGCAGGGGGCGCTGTTGGGTGGGGCAGGAGCACTAGCAGGGGGCAGGCCAGGGGGGCTTGTGAGGCTGTATGGGGAAGGGGGCCGCAGGCATTACTTACACTGCAGGTGGGGGCATTTGTGGCACTTGTTCTGCCCCCAGGAGGTGCCGATGCTCCCGCAGCAATCCTCCTGCTTGGTCAGGCCTGGAAGGGGGTTGCTCCCACACTGAGAAATGGTGCCCACCATCGCCGGAGAGAGAAACAACAGGCAAGTGAGACCACGAACGCCACCTCACCCTGCAGCACAGCACCCCCTGCTGACCCCACTGCTCCCTGTACCACAGCACCCCCTGCTGACTCCCGCCCCCCTCCCTTTAGCACAGCGCCTCCTGGGGGAGCGGGCAACTCACAGATTGCTTGGGCAGGGTCTCCTGGAAGCAGCGTCCCAGGGGTTTGTGCGTGTGGGGCCGGGCATGGGGTGTGGGGGGTTTCTGGCCCATGGAGCTCTGGGCCGGGTGCTGGATGAGGTGGTGTTGGGCGCCCGGCCCGGTGCCCTCGGTGCTGATGCTGTCGATGCGGTGGACCTGCACGGAGGCATCGGGCGGGTGGTGGACGCGCACATTCAGCAGAGGGGGGTGGACCTGTACTGGAGTGGGGCCCGAGTGGGTGTCAGCACATAGACCCTCCCCTGACACTGACCCCCCCCTCCCCAGGCAACAACACCCGGCACTTCCCCTAAATGAGAGAGGCCCCCCCCACCATTAACCCTCTGCCCCCATTACCCCTCTGCCCAATCATTCTCCCCCAACAACCCCTGCCCCCATCACCCCCACCCAAATCACCCGTCTCCTGCCCCCATCACCCCTCTGCCCAATCATTCACCCCCAACATCCTCTGCCCCCATCACCCTCACCCAGTCACCCCTCCCCTGCCCCATCACCCCCTCACTCCAAGTTACCCTGTCACCCCACTCGCCCTATCACTCCCTCCTTGCCCTCCATCCCCATCACACTCCCCAGGCCCCCCACCCCACTCCCAGCAGCAGTACCTTCAGACGAGTGGTGCCCAGGCCCCAGGGGCACCATGAAGGTGGAGTGGCTGACGGTGGCCTTGGGGCTGTGGCCGGCGGGTGGCTCCCCGGCACCATGCGCGTCGGAGATCACCTGCACGGCGTAGATGGCGTGTTTGCTGGAGCCCGTCTCACCTGCCGGGCCCTCGAGGGGCCCCAGCGCTGCCGGCTGCAGCAGCTGCTGCCCCCCCTGGGCCTGGGCCTGGCGGCTCGCCGGCACCTGGCAGAAGCGCCCCGTAAACTCGGGGGGGGCAGAGGCAGTGGTTACGGGATGTGCACTGCCCGCCATTCATACAGGGCAGCGGGCACACCACTGGGGGGAGAGAGAGGGAGATTAGACCAGGGACCCCCACGCTGCCCCCACTGCCGCACCGCCTGTGTCCACCCCGCAGTCGCCTGGCCCCACCCACCCGCAGCCACTCCCTGCTCCCTGCCCCCACCCCATCCACCTCCTACTCCCTGCCTCACCCACTCCCTGCTCCCTACCCCCGCCCCATCCACCTCCTGCTCCCTGGCCCCTGTCCCCACCCACCCCCTGCTCCCTGCCCCCACCCCGCCCCATCCACCTCCTGCTCCCTGCCTCATCCAACCCCTGCTCCAAGGCACACACGGGGGGAGCCGGTGGACAAGCCAGGGCACATGCCGGGGGGAGCCTGCGGGCAATCCAGGGCAGACGTGGTGGGTGAGCCGGCAGGCAAGCCAGGGCACACATGGGTTTGAGCTGGCAGGCAAGCCAGAGCACACACTGTGGGGGTAGCCGGGGGGCAAGCCAGGGTACACACAAGGTGAGGGGGAAGCTGGCAGGAACTCTTCCTCTGTGTGAGTCTGTGATCTCAGCTGGGCCTCCAGGGACTAATGTAACACCAATGTGTTAACATCCCTGTTAGTATTGGGGCAGCACCTAGAGGCCCCCGACCAAGATCAGGGCCCAGTGAGCTGGGTGCTACCCACACACACAACACCGAGATCAGGGCTCGGTGTGCTGAGTGCTGTACACACACACACACACACCACCGAGATTAGGGTTCGGTGTGCTGAGTGCTGTGTATATATATATATATATATATACACACACACACACAAGATCAGGAACCATTGTGCCAGACACTGCACAGACTCAGGGTGAGAGACAGGCCTTACAGTCTAAATAGACATAGGATGGCGGGGGACACAGGCCTGGAGGGGGAAGGGGCTCACCCGAGGTCACACAGGGTGTCTGTGGCAGAGGCAGGAAAAGAAGCCAGGTCTCCTGGCCCCAGGGCCTTAACCACAAGCCCTTCCTCCCCCACATCCTTCCCCGCAAACCCACACAGGGTGAAATACCCAACTGAGGCTATCCAGGCGGGAAGTGACATCCCTCAGGTCACAGAGTGAATCAGAGCTGGTGCCCTTACTCCCAGCCCCCTGCTCTAGCCACTAGACCCCACTCCCCTCCCAGAGCCAGCAGTCCCAGCAAACACCACCATCCCTGCTCTGACTCCCAGGCTGAGGCTGGTTTGGTTTATTTCTCTGAGTGGGGAGTTTGCCGGGGCAGCTGACCAGCCCTGGCTCAGGGGAGGGAGTGGTGCGTATATACCCGGTTCCCAGGCCCAGCCAGCTGCCCTGGCTCAAGAGCGGGTGACTCAGTGTTGGAGCAGGGATTATCCAAACACTCAGGACAATAACAAAAAGACAGCAAATGGCTCCTGCGGCAGTCCCATCATCGAAAAGGCCGACACACTGCACACTCAGGGCTTGAGATGTGGCTACCTCTGGGGTGGGGCGTGAAGGGCTGTTGATCAGCCACACACCATGGTAGGACAGGAAGTGAAGGAGAATCATGGTGTCCAGTTGAAAAAGTGTGCTGGGGTGGGAGAGGGATTTCAGGGACCGAGAAAATTGTGGGTCGGGACTGAGCGATTGTGTGGCAGAGCTCAGGGCTGGGATGACAGGGGGCTGCGAGTCAGCACTGGTGGGCGAAGGGGGGTCACCTGGCGCCTGCTCCAGCCCCCTCACTTCCAGCAGTGACTCAATTTCATTCCCTCCCAAGTGCAAAGTCAATAAAGGCCGCGGTTTCTGGAGCCTGAGGTATTTTTAGTCTCTTTGTGTCACTGAGACAAAACGGGGGGGGCGGGGGACAGGGCACATGCTGGGGTGGGATTGAGTGAGGGGGGCAGGGGAAGTTGGGGGGAGCAGAGTGTGTGTGGCTGGTGCACACAGTGGGAGGGAGGCTGGATGGAGGATGGGGTGAGGTGCATGGATGGGGTGAGGTGCATGGGGGTGAATGGGAGCAGGCAGGGAAGGGAGGGGTATTGGGGGAAGGATGGAGCATGGGGGGGAGGAGTGTGGAGGGGAGGGACATGTGGGGTGGGCCAGCTGGGAGGCAGGGGGAGGGTCTCCCCAGGGGTCTGTGACTGGGTGACTGGAGGGGTTGAGGTCTGGGTCAGACCCACAGTGGGGAGGTAGAACTGGTTCAGCAAGGATCAAAGAGTTCACCCCCCAAAAAAACCTCTCCTCCCCTGAACCCTCCAGCCTTCCCGCTCCCCCACCAAAGGCTGGGTGCAGGTGCTGGGCCCGCCCTGGGCCAGGAGGGGATTTTCCGGGCTGGATCCAGCCCAACTCTGGATTCAGTTAGCCCCAGAGGTCACTCCACCCCCAATACCAGCCGTCCCCCAGCAGGAGGATGAAGGGGCATCAGAGATCTTTCCCCCAGCTGGGGGGGGGCGGGGGCTGGCATGGTGCCTGGCAGGAGGGGCACCAGCATCAGCTGAGGAATGTTACAAACCAGGGAATTCGCAGCTGGAGCTGGCCCAGGCTCCTGTGAGTGCAAAGGAGTGTGCGTGTGAGAGCACATGTCCAAGTGTGTGCCAGTGGGGGGGGGGGGGTAAGAGTGTGTGGGGGAACCTGTATGAGTGTGCATGGGTAAGCGAGATTGCACGCACGTGTGTGTTAGATTGTGTGAGTGGGTGTATGCATGTGCATTTAATTGTGTTTGTGTGTGCACATACATATGTTAGACTGGGTGTGTTAGCTTGTGCATACGGTAGATTGCGTGGTGTGTGCATGAGATTGCATGTGTGCAAGTGTTAGATTGGGTGTGTGAGAGTGTGTGTGTGTTAGATTCCTTGCCTGTGTGTGCGTTGGATTCCATGTGTGTGCGTGTGACGCATGTGCGTGTTAAACTAGAGGCCGGCTGCCGGAGGTGCAGGCGTCGGACGGACCCCAGGGGACCGGAGCTGGGACGGGGCCATTCGCTGAGGCGAGATTTTCCTCCTGCCCTGAACTGCTGCTGGAAGAACTGCCAGGGAAGAGGGGAGAGTGCACGCACGGCTAAGTGAATGCCAAGCGTGCAAGCCTCTGAGTGCTAGTTAGTGCGTCGGCAAGTGCCCACAGGAGGAAATGCACCCACTTGAGCACAACGGTGGCACAACATGCGAGATTTGTGAGTGCACAAATGTGTGCGCAGACAAGGGGCCCGGCCACGCACCATGTGTGGGTGAGGGGCTGGGGGCCTCTACTGGTGTCAGCATGTCAGGGGCACACGCATGTGAAGAGAAGCATGTGACAGGTGAAATGGAGCCATATGAGCAGCTCCATGTCCAAAGTGCGCCAGGGTGAGTGTGCAAAAGCCTGCATGCAACCGATGCTAGTGAGACAGGTGTGAGCCACACAGGTGAGTGCAGCCACACAGGCAGAGCCTGCATGCTGATGCAGAGCGGAAATCAGGGAGACGTGTTCCAATAGCCCCTTATCCCCCACGTCCCTGATCTGCCCCCAGCACCTCCCTCTGCCCCAGAGGGGCTCTCCAGTGCACCCCCTCCCCCATACAGCCCATCCCCAGTGCCGCTCAGTCCCCTCCCTGGACAACCAAAGCCCCCAATGCCCCTTTTCACATAACTGCCAACCCCTGCTGTCCCTCCTCCGTGCCCCGGCCTGTACCCGGTGCTCACCCACGCGGAAGCCTGAGCCGGTCAGGGTGTCAGCCGAGTGCCCGTTCTCGCCGATCAGGGTCATGTTGCTGCCCTGCTTGCAGGTGTCCCGGCACTGGCCCTTGAGGCAGGTCCGCTTGCAGACCAGCGGGGCGAAGACCACCTTGAAGCGCTCCCGTGCTACGGCCGCCCGCTCCGAGGCTGCGGGCGCTGCGGGCTGTGCCCCGGGGGCACAGAGCCAGGGCAAGAGGAGCACCCAGAATGCCAGCCCCCGGGGCATCTTTACATCGTCCCCCAGCCCCGCCCTGGCACCAGCTGCCTGGCAGGCGGTCAGAGGGGGCAAGGGAGCCCCTGCAGCCAAGAGCCAGCAGGAGACAGCTCAGCCGCCCAGGGACCGCCTCCACACTCCTTCTCCGCAGCTCCTTCCTCCCCTTTCCGCTGGCCCGGGCAGAGGGAAACAAAGAGGGCGAGGATGGAGGGGACGGGGAAAGGATCGGCGAGGAAGGAAGGAACGAAACCCTCGCTCCCCTCCCCGAGCCCCCTTGGCCACCCCGCCCTCTCTCCGGTGTCTTTTCTCCTTCCTTCGCTCCCCCCGGACAGACAGCGAGGGCAGGAAAGACCGACAGACAAGCTCTGCCCGGCTCCGGAGGCCCCCCGTCGCCACCCCCGCCTCCGGCCGGCGCCTGTCTCCCCGCGCGCCGCTGCGGACGGAGCGAAGGAGAAGGGAGAAGGGGAGAGGCGCAGGGCCGGGATGGCGGAGCGAGGGAGCGAGACGGGGCGGCTGGCCGGCCGGCTGTTTGTGCCGCGCTCAGCCAATCCCGGGCCGGGGGCAGGAATCTGGGCCGGGGGCCAAGAGCCAGGGCTGGCTCCGGGCAGCAGGGCGGCTCCGAGGGGCTGTCCCCCCTCCCCGCCTCGGAGCCCTGCCCAGGACACGGCCACAAGGGGGAGGGATGGACAGAGGGGGGCAGCACCCCAATCGGAGCGGCATGGGCTCTCCGTAGGGGAGGATAGATAGTTAGGGTGTATTGGGGAAAGATAGATAGATAGATAGATAGAAGGGGTGCAGGGCCGGATTAAGGTTTTGTGGGCCCAATGCCGGACCCCCATGGGGTAAGGTGCAGGGGTCGGAATGGGCAGTCTCCAGAGTGAAGGGTGGGCTGGGGGCAATGAGGCACAGTGCGGTGGGAGCAGCCCAGCAGGAGGGCTCTGTTTACAAACCTGCAGCTGCCAGATGCACACTGGCCTGCCCAGCCCTGTACTGCCAGCATGTCCCTTCCCCTTGAAGGTGGGCCTGCACCACACCGCTCCCCTGCCCAGCAGGGCCGCTCAGAGGGGGGGCAATTTGCCCCAGGACCCGCAGGGGCCCCACGAGCCCTGGCCCGTCAGCGGTCTGGATCCTTGGCGGTGGGGGGTCCTTCAGTGCTGCGGAAGACGCGGAGCGACTGAAGGTCCCCCCGCCGCCAAAATGCCGCCGAAGACCCGGACCGTCGCCAGGTGAGTACAAGCGCCACTGCTCCCCTGCTTTGCCCCAGTCCCCCTGAATCCTCTGGGCAGCCCTGCTGCACAGTGCCCCACCCTTATGCTCAGCGCCCCCTCGCCCAGAGACCTCCACCACAGATCTCTATGCCCAGCCACCACCCCTCCCAGAGACCTCCCCCGCTGGCCTCCCACCACAACTGCACAGCACCCTGCACACCACACCGCTTGCCTAGTGTCCCCCGCCCATAGATCTCCCCACTGCCCAGCACCTTCCTCACAGTCCCACCATCACAGCTGCACAGCACCCCATATTCCTGAGGGGATTCTGCACCAAAACATTAAAAATTCTGCGCACAATATTTTAAAATTCTGCAAATTTTATTTGTCAATAAATAAATGTGGAGGCTCCAATATGGCAGTGGGGAGCACAGGCCACTGGTTGCATGGAGGTGGGAGATTACCCTGCAGCCTTCTCCCACCCCACCCTGGGACAGGGACTCGGCAGTGAGGCTGAACCCGACTATGACACAGTGCAAGGCCCAGGTCTGCCCCAGAAACACCCTAGGGCGCTGCCCTCCTGTGCCAGGCACAGCAGGTGTGGGTGAGCAGGTTCAGCCTGGCAGCAGGAGCCAAGTGAAGAGGGACTGAGTGTGGGGGGATCCAGGTGGGGGTAAGAGTTCTCTGTGGGGCAGTCTGGGCGGCTCAGTGGGAGATCTGGATGCACAGAAGCTCATTGGGGGGTTCCAGGTGCAGGGGCAATGGGACTCTGCAGGTGATCCAGATGAAGGTGTTTGGGGCTCAGCAGGGAGGGTCTAGGTGCAGGGGATGTGGGGTTCATTTGGGTGGGGGTCCAGGTGCAGGTGGTTGGGGCTCAGTGCGGAGGGTGTCTGGGGGGGGCTCGGTGGGGTGGTACAGATGCAGGGGTGGTGGGGCTTGTCAGGGTGAGGGTTCGATGGGCCTGCTTAACAAGGGAGCCCCAGCATCGGCCAAGGGGATACCGCATGCTGGGCTCCAGCTTCCCCCCTGACCCCGCTTCTGCCATCCCCTTCTCTTCCCCATCCCATGCCCCTTCCCCACCGCTCCATCTCCTCCCCAGGCTTGGGGGTAGGGGGGAACCGCCTCCCAGCACAAGCCGGCAGAGTAGGCTGGATCCGGGTCGCTCCAGTTCCTGCTGCCCAATGATTGCAGGGCAGGCCCAACCCTGCACTCATGGGGCGGCGGGAAGTGGAGCAATCCGGCCCCATCCCACTTCACTCTGCTCTCCTGGATCCCAGCCTTGGGACTTGGGGGATAGGGGGGTACTGCCCCCAGCAGTCACCGGCAGCGCAGCTGGGAGCTGGCAGAGTGAAGCAGGCTGGGGCCGGATTGCTCTACTTCCCTCTGGTGAGTGCAGAGCGGCCTGACCCCTGCTGCAGTCCCCCAGGACAAGTAGTTCAGGGGACAGGGTTTGGGGGGGGAAGGGGTGGAGTGGGGGCGGGGCTGGGGCAGAGCAGGGGTGGGAAGAGGCGGAGCAGGGGCGTGGCAGCTGGCAGGGATATCGGGCTGGCCGGGGCCCCTTCTGACTCTGGGCCCGGAGCCATGGTAAACCTAGTACTGAGGGATTGTATGGGGATAGATAGATAGAGGGGGTGTATTGGGATAGATCGGGGTAGGCAAACTTTTTGGCTTGAGGGCCACATCGGGGAATAGAAATTGTATGGCGGGCCATGAATGCTCACAAAATTGAGTTTGGGGTGTGGGAGGGGGTGCAGGCTCTGGCTGGGGGTGCAGGCTCTGGGGTGGGGCTGGGGATGAGGAGTTTGGGGTGTAGGAGGGTGCTTTGGGATGGGTTCAGAGAGCGGAAGGGGGATCAGAGCTGGGGCAGGGGGTTGGGGTGTGGGAAGGGGTGCAGACTCTAGGGTGGGGCTGAGGATGAGAGGTTTGGGGTGCAGAAGGGTGCTCCAGGCTGGAATTGAGGGGTATGGAGAGCGGGAGGGGGATCAGATCTGGGGCAGGGGTTGGGACGTGGGGAGAGGCTCAGGGACGAAGGCTCCGAGTGGCACTTACCTCAAGCAGCTCCCAGAAGCAGTGGTGCGGCCCCCAACCCTGTGCCCCAGCTGGATAGCTGGAGCAGGGCCATGCACATGGTGCGGCCCCCCCGACCCAGCGCCCCGGCTGGAGCGCCAGAGTGGGGCAAGCCCCAGACCCCACTCCCCAGTGGGAGCTCGCGGGCTGGTTTAAAACGGCTCGCAGGACGTAGTTTGCCCATCCCTGGGATAGATAGAGGGGGTATTGGGGATAGGTAGATAGATAGGACTGGAAGGGACCTCAAGAGGTCATCTAGTCCAGTCCCCTGCACTCACGGCAGGACTAAGTATTATCTAGACCATTCCTGACAGGTGTTTGTCTAACCTGCTCTTAAAAATCTCCAATAATGGAGATTCCACAACCACCCTGGGCAATTTATTCTAGTGCTTCACCACCCTGACAGTTAGGAATTTTTTCCTAATGTCCAACCTAAACCTCTCTTGCTGCAATTTAAGCCCATAGCTTCTTGTCTCATCCTCAAGAGATTAACAACAACAATTTTTCTCCCTCCTCCTTGTAACAACCTTTTAGATACTTGAAAACTGTTATCATGTCCCCTCTCAGTCTTCTTTTTTCCAGGCTAAACAAACCCATTTTTTTCAATCTTCCCTCATAGGTCATGTTTTCTAGACCTTTAATCATTTTTGTTGCTCTTCTCTGGACTTTCTCCTACTTGTTCTCATCTTTCCTGAAATGTGGTGCCCAGAACTGGACACAATACTCTAGTTGAGGCCTAATCAGTGTGGAGTAGAGCAGAATTACTTCTCATGTCTTGATTACAACACTCCTGCTAATACATCCCAGAATGATGTTTGCTTTTTTTGCAACGGTGTTACACTGTTGACTCATATTTAACTTGTGGTCCACTATTACCCCCAGATCTCTTTCCGTGGTACTCTTTACCAGGCAGTCATTTCCCATTTTGTATGTGTGCAACTTATTGTTCCTTCCTAAATGGAGTAGTTGGCATTTGTCCTTATTGAATTTCATCCTATTTATTTCAGACTATTGCTCCAATTTGTCCAGATCATTTTGAATTATAATCCTATTCTTCAAAGCACTTGCAACCCCTCCCAGCTTGGTATCATCCACAAATTTTATAAGTGCACTCTCTATGCCATTATCTAAATCATTGATTAAGATATTGAACAGAACTGGACCCAGAACTGGTCCCTGCGGAACCCTACTCGTTATGCCCTCCCAGCTTGACTGTGAACGACTGATAACTACTCTCTGGGAACAGTTATCCAACCAGTTATGCACCCACCTTATAGTAACTCCATCTAGGTTGCATTTCCTTTGTTTGTTTATGAGAAGGTCACGCAAGACTATTAAAAGCTTTACTAAAGTCAAGATATATCACATCTACCACTTCCCCTCATCCACAAGGCTTGTTACCCTGTCAAAGAAAGCTATCACGTTGGTTTGACCCGATTTGTTCTTGACAAATCCGTGCTGTTACTTATCACCTTATTATCTTCTAGATCAGTGTTTTTCACACTTTTTTTCTGGGGACCCAGTTGAAGAAAATGCATGCGACCCAATGGAGCTGGGGATGAGGGGTTTGGGGTGTGGGAGGGGGTTCTGGGCTGGGGCAGGGGGTTGAGGTGCAGGAGGGGGTCAGGGCTCTGGGCTGGGGCTGAGGTGTTTGGGGTGCAGGAGGGGCTCTGGGTTTGGGGGGGCTCAGGGGTGGGGCAGGGTGTTGGAGTGCATGAGGGGGTCAGGGCTCTGGGCTGGGCCTGAGGGGCTTGGGGTGCAGGAGGAGCTCCAGGT
>NC_048304.1:32867911-32875334 GCF_013100865.1 Trachemys scripta elegans
GGGTTGGGGGGCAGGAGGGGGTCAGGGCTCTGGGCTGGGCCTGAGGGGCTTGGGGTGCAGGAGGAGCTCCAGGTTTGGGGGGGCTCAGGACTGAGGCAGGAGGTTGGGGTGCAGGAGGAGGTCAGGGCTCTGGGCTGGGGCAGGGGATGAGGGGTTTGGGGTGCAGGAAAGGGTTCCAGGTTTGGGGGGGGCTCAGGGCTGGGGCATTGAGGTACGGGCACAGACTTACCTCTGGCAGCTCCCGGTCAGCGGCACAGCCAGGGTGCACTGCAGACCGTGCTGCGCCCTGGAAGCAGCCAGCAGCAGGTCTGGCTCCTAGGTGGAGGCACGCAAGCAGCTCCGCGTGACTCTTGCCCAAAGGCTCCGTGCCCACCCCCAGTTCCCATTGACTGGGAAGCCAGTGCTTGGGATGGGGGCAGCGTGCAGAGCCCTGTGGCTCCCCCGCCTACAAGCCGGACCACTGCTGGCTGCTACTGGGGCACAGCATGGTGTTGGAAAAGGTAGGCACTAGCCTGCCTTAGCTGGGCAGCACCGCTGATGGGACTTTTAACGTCCCAGTCAGCGGTGCTGACCAGAGCAAGGCAACCCAGCGCTTTACATGCCGTGACCCAGTACTGTGTCGTGAGCCACGCATTGAAAAACACTGTTCTAGATGTTTGCAAATTTATTGCTTAATTATTTGTTCCCTTATCTTTCTGGGTACAGAAGTTAAGAGGACTGGTCTGTAATTCCCCGGGTTGTCCTTATTTCCCTTTCTATAGGTGGGCACTATATTTGCCCTTTTCCAGTCTTCTAGAAGCTCTCCCATCTTCCATGACTTTTCAAAGATAATCACGAATGGTTCATATATCTCCTCAGCCAGCTCCTTGAGAATTCTAGGATGCATTTCATCAGGCCCTGGTGACTTGAAGACATCTGACTTGTCTAAGTAATTTTTAACTTGTTCTTTCCCTATTTTAGCCTCTGTTCCTATAGATAGCCAGCCCAGGGAGGGCTATGGCTAACAAGATCCGGTGGCGAGAAGTTGAAGCTAGACAAAATCATACTGGAAATAAGATCCCCATTGATCCCAGGGAGGGTCACTAGCCAGTGGGACACCATACCCACGGTGCTGGATTCTCCATCACTGCCCGTTTTAAAATTTCGCAGGGATGTTTCTCTAACAGAGCTGCTCTGGTAGAAGAAGGAACTCATGCAGGGACATCCTATGGCCCATGCTATGCAGGAGGTCAGACTAGTTGAGCACAGTGGTCCCTCACAGTCTAAATAAATCGGGGGCTCTGTGTAGTGCCCAGCTCGACGGGGGTCTAATCTGAGGGGGCATGTCTGTGTGGCACCCAGCTCAATGGGGGCCCTGCTCTCAGTGAGGGTCTGTGCAGCCCCTGGCCCCGATCTCAGTTTGGGGGGGGGCATGTATTGGTTCTACAGTAGTACACATAATAGCAGCACAACCAATCTCCTGCAATCAGAAGTGGTTCCCCCTCTCTACCCATGCTCCAATCCTCCAAATGCCCCCTGGGGCAGAAACTCTTCAGGCCGGGCTGGGCCCCTGCACAGGCTTCTCCCTTCAGAAGTGTGTGTAGGTGGGAGGCGGAGGTACCCCCTACACCTGCATGTGTCAGGGGCTAGCTGGGAGACTGTGTCCATCCCCTTGCTGGGGAGAATGAGCCCTGCTCTGTGTGTGTCTCTCTTGCCCCCTGCTGGACACAGTCCCAGCTGCTCCCCCGCAAGTGGCTAACAGCTCTGGGAGATTCCTGCTTTGGCTGGAGGCTGCGGATGCTGATGTTCTGGGAAGTTCCAGCCCCACTGATGCTCAGGGTGGTGGGTGGAATCCCCTCACCCAGGGAAGATCACTGTGCAAAAGGGTCATGCTGGCACACGTGTGCAGCAGTCACTGGTGCCCCTCTTCCTCCCGTGTGCCAGGGGCGCACGGCAGTAGCAGCACTGCTGGAGAGCTGCATGCATGGGCACACAGAGTACCTGGGTCAGTGCTGAGCCCCCAGTGATGTTCAAAGCCACACTTGGCACCTCCGCGGGTGAGGGGCATGCATGCACATGCATGGACATGCAAATGGGGCCGAGCCACTTTGGTGTCCTGAGCTTCCCTGGGGCTGGATTCGGGGTCAGCCTGAACGAAGCCAGGAGCAAAATGTGGCACCTGCAAGATTCATGCATGCCCTCACACAGGCACCAGAGCCACGTGCCCTGGATAGCACCATGCACCCAGGGCCACCGTGAGAGCAAGGCAGTCAGTGTAAAGCAGCAGTGATTGGCACTGTGGCAGGCAGGCATGCGAGGGGCATACACACAGCCGAGTCCTTTCTGCATCCAGAGGTCTTCGCACACCCACATTTGCTCCCTCCCATGCTAGGCTCATGCCCATACCGGGCAGGTGTGCAAAGGTGGCCAAGCCTCTCAAGGGCCTGCCCTGGGCCTAGTGCACCCTGTGCATTCTCCTACTGGTGCTCTGAGATCATAACCCGGGGGAGAGGGTGCAGCGAGCTGCAGGGGGTGGGTGGGGACGGAACCAAAGCAGGGGCAAGAATGGAAGCAGCAGGCAGCAGCTGGAGGCAGCTGGGAGTTTATTTGGTCTCAATCCACAGGCAGCCCAGGCTTCAGCTGCTCCCCAGCCTGGGGTCTTGGTGCAGTTACAGGGGTATTGACATGGCCTGCCCCCCGCCCCCAGGGCAGGAACTCACAGCAGGAGGAAAGGATGGAGTTAACGGGGACCCCACAGATGGGGGAGGGAAGCAGCAGACTCCCACGCTGGAAATGCAGGTGATGGCACAGCTGCTCCCAAGCACACCTGTCTCCAGCCCATGCATGGGCGAGCATGCCCAGCTTCACGTATCAGTACAGCCCCACCCAGGCCAGCCCTCACACGTGCTCCCACGCCTCCGGCTTCGCACGCGCCCATAGATACCAGCACAAAGGCACGCGCACCCCCTGATGCTTTGCACACTCGCCTGAGTACACAGCACTCCCAGCCTTGTACGCACACCAACACTTGCACACCAAGGCGCACTCTCACCTGCAGCCAGTCTGTGCTCGGGAATGTAGCAAGCGGGGGGTGATCCCATCTCGACCCCTCCCAGTGTCCTTCCCCGCACCCAGGGATATCCCCAAGACACCCCGTGCTCTCAGCAAAAGGGGCTGCTACCTTGTGGGAGGGGTGGCTGGTCCCCAACCCGGACACCAGAACCCCACGCTGGGAACAGAGGGGGCCCATTATTAGTGTTCATGAAACAGATGGGCTGAGCCAGTGCCCCTCACTCCTTCTATCCCAGCCCTGGGCTTCCCCAGCTCTGCCAGTGCCCCTCACTCCCAAACAGTGATCACTACCTATGCAGTGGTTCTGAGGACCAGGGTGGGAGTTTGGCAGAGACCTGACAACCCTCATGCCATGTGTAACATGGCACCAGGCTCAGAGGGCGTCCAAGCCACTGTTAGTCTCTTCTTTAAGGAGATGGGAGGTGCCCCAGTTACCCCACAGGAGCTCCCCCGAATTCCCCTACCTTTCCAGTGTATAGTGAAAGCTCCCAGCACTCCCCAAACATCCAACACAGAGACCACCCCAACCTGAGCCTTGTATCTGGTACAATGATCCATGCAAGATGGGACTTCCTGTGCCCAGAACTTGAGGAGGGCAGGACTTCCAGTGTGCAATTGTCCAAAGAGGGCGGGACTTCCTCCATGCAAAGTCTGAGGAGGGTGGGACTTCCAGTATTGCCCACTTTCGTTGTAGGACTTCCTGTGTGCAACTGTCCAAAGAGGCCAGGACTTCCTGTATCGCCCATTTCACTTTGGGACTCTGCTGTCCTCCTGCGGGGCTCTGGCCACCCACCATGGCAGAGGGTGGGTCTCTTTGGTCTGCTCCAGAGGGGCAGGAAAGCCAGAGGAGTGGCGTGGAGGGGGCGAGGGGTAGGGACTGAGCTGGCCATGGTCCAGGCGGCAGGAAAGACCGGTCAATCTGGGCGCCGAGGCAAAAGGGTCAAAGGTCTCCGAGTCAAAAGGTCCCGGTGAGGGGTGGAAGAAGGGGTCGGAGGTCATGAAGGGGTTGCTGGAGTCGGGGGTCCCCGCCCGACACCGGCGTGGCTCTGGCTGGGGGGACTGGGCTGGGGAGGGACGGGGCCCAGCCGACACAAAACTCCAGGGGTCGATGCGGCTGCGCACAGGGGAGGGGCGGGGCCGGGAGATGAGGCTGGTGTGTGGGGAGGGGCGTGGTGAGTGGGGGCTGCAGGGGGATGAGGGCGATGGGAGGGACCCACCTACGGTGAGAGAGAACAGGGGATGTTAGAACAAGTGGGTGAGTGCCTACTGGAAAAACCCAAAGCCAAACCCCAACCCCCAAGCTGAACCAGCCCATCGCCTGCCCTGGGGCTGGGTCAGAACTGGCGTCCTCTAGAGGAGAAAGGCCCCATTCCCCTCCCCCATCCTGGGGCTGAGTCAGAGCCAGCACTCCCTAGAGGGGAAAGGCTCCATTCCCCATCCACCTGACTCAACCCATCCCCCATCTGGAGCTGGGTTGGAGCCAGCACCCCGAGTGGGAAAAGTCTCTGCATCTTCGTCACTCCCCACTTACCCCACTTATCCGCCCTGCTGCCAGGACTCCACTCCTCTTCACATCGTGGGCTCTTTGGTGACCTCTGACCCCACAAGGGGGTCAGGGACCCTCTATCACCACCTGGGACCAGGTGGATGAGCAGCTCCGTGGACCCTGGTGTCCGGGCCGGCCCCTCCTGGCCCTGCTCCATGGACCCTGGTGTCCGGGCCAGCCCCTCCTGGTCCTCCTTCATGGACCCTGGCGTCCGGGCCAGCCCACCCTGGTCCAGCTCCACCAGCAGGGCGGGGCAGTGTGTGTCCTTGGGGGAGAAGCGGATGAGCTCAGGAGAAGGCGGGGGGGTGGGCACGGGTGGGGGCTCCCCCTTCTCCTCCCGTCGGGCCTGTGACAGGTCTCGGCCCAGACCAAGAGAGGCCAGCAGTGCTGTGCCCCTCAGCAGTGCTCTCTGGATGAGTTTGGGGGTGCTGATACGCTCCGGAGCCGGTGCCCGCTGCTCCTCGGACTCCTGGGTCCCGTTGGGGCCTAGAGAGAGGACATCACCTGCAAGGAAGGGACAGAGCCATAAGCAACAACGCCCATGCTGGGAATCCCCTGCCTGGGATAGTGCAGGGAACAGGACACACAGCCAGCATGTCCCATTCCCCCCAGCAAATTCCCCTCCATCCATTCACCCTCCCACAGATCCCTCGCATCCATCCCCCCGCCTCCTCTGCCCCCATCCATCTTCACACACACTCAACTATTCAGACTGTGAGCTCTTTGGACCAGGGACTGTCTCTCTGTGCGTTGGTGCAGTGCCGGGCCCAAGGGGGGTCCCTGATCATAGCCGGGGGAGGGGGGGGGGGTGGAGCCCAGCCCAAGAGGGCCCCTGCTCACAGCCAGGGGGGTCTGTGTGGTGCCAGGCCCAAGGGGGGCCATGATCTCAGCAGGGGGAGCATGTGCTGCCCAGCCCTGACCTCAGTCGAGGGCAGCATGTGGTGCTCAGGACATCAGCAGGAGCTCCTCTCGTACATGCAGTTACACGCTCTCTGGGTGCTGAATTCCCCAGGCCCTATGCTGGGGAGTCTGGGCCTGACACCAGAGCCAGCCCGTGTCCCCTGCCCCATGGGGACTCACCGTTCAGGGCAGGCTGGGGTGGGGCCGGCTCCACAGGATTGGGCTCCTCCGGCTCAACATACCAGGTTGTCTCCTCCGGCCGGGACCTCCTTCTGCAGGGGATGGGGGTGGGGATTAGAATCCTGAGAGGGACAGGGAGGGGGGACAGCCAGGAGCAGCAGCTAGAGGAGGGACAACGAAGACCCAGGAATCCTGACTCCCAGCCCTCCTGCTCTAACCCACTAGACCCCACTCCCCTCCCCAAGCTGGGAAAGAACCCAGGAATCCTGGCTCCCATCTCAGTACCTGGCTCAACATTATTAATATTATAGTTAGTGATCATCGGGGTCAGCCGGGATTTCTCCCCCAACCCCAAACACCAAGATGAGGGGCTTAGGGAGGGGAAAGGAAGGGTATATGGGAGAGGGGAAGCAGCATCCCCTACCTGCCATTTTGGGTGCTGCCCTCCCAGGGCTTGGGGGATCCGGGACCCCAGTTCTTGCCAGGGCGGCGCTCCCCATTCCAGGCCTCATCTGTGCGGCGTGGTGCCTGTCTGCCCCAGCTCTGGCTGCTCTCGGCGGGCTCCACTGCATAGGAGGGAACACATGGTTCAGTGGGGTATGATGTTATGCCAGGCCCCCTACTCAGGACGGAGAGCATTGGTCAGAAAAAAAGAACATCGTGGGTGAATATTTTGTGATGTCAGTATGTCCCCCGTGATATCATTTCTTTCTGATCAATCAGAGAAGCACAAGTAATGTCACATATAATCCTAATTACATCATTTCTTTCTGGCAAATTAGAAAAGCACACATAACTAAGTTACATGCAATCTTTGTGTGATATCATTTCATTCAGACCAATCAGAAATCACAAGCAATTATGTCACATATAATCGCTTGTGATGTCATTTCCTGCTGACCAGGGAGGCCCAAGAGATGAGGTCACATGCTCTGATAAGATTTAATTCTCTCTGATCAACTTGTGTAATGTTGTCATAAGCTGTGATGTCATTTTGTCAGCCAATCAGCACAAAGCACAGACCACAATGGAACAGCAAATCCCTGCATCCTCCCGCACCAACTTCTTCCCGCAGTGTAATTTACTCTGGTCCAATCGGAGCTAGTCACAGGAAGTGATAACACAAGCAACTTCCTGTGATATCGTTTTCCTTCATCCAGTCAACACCATGTTGAGTCATCAGACTCAACAACAGGTGATATCACTTCACTCCATCCAATCAACATAAGGATGGACATGCTAAAGGCACAGCAGTGATGTAATTTAATTCTGGCCAATCGGTGCTGAGGGGAGGTGTATATGTGTGTGTGTGTATGGGGAGAGGGGGAAATATAAAGCAACCCATGGATCATTATACCCTGTGTAACTGACCCCTGGGGGCGGCTCTTATTGTACAAAATTATATTATGGCTAGGGTTACCATATTTTGAGTGTCCAAAAAGAGGACACTCCACAGGGCCCCGGCCCCGCCCACGCCCAAACTCCACCCCTTCCCCAAAGTCCCCGCCCCAACTCCGCCCCCTGCCCTGCTTCCCGCGAACATTTGATTCACGGGAAGCCTGAAGCAGGTAAGGGGGGGAAGGAGGCGCGGCCCAGTCTGGCCCCCCCGGTGTCTCCAGCCTGGGTCGGCTCGGGCCCTGGGGTTCCGGCCCCAGGCCAGCCCCCGGCCGAGCACCCCCGGCCCGCCCAGCACCGCCGGCCCGGCCCCCGGCCCAGCACCGCCGGCCCGGCCCCCGGCCCCCGCGG
>NC_048304.1:32875698-32948310 GCF_013100865.1 Trachemys scripta elegans
CGGCCCCGCATGTCCCGATTTTCCCGGACATGTCCGGCTTTTTGGGATTTCCCTCCGGACGGGGATTTGAAGCCCAAAAAACTGGACGTGTCCGGGAAAATCCGGACGTATGGTAACCCTAATTATGGCCAAATAGTGATAACATCATAGTTAAGGCTAAGATTTTGTCAAGGAAATTTTTAGTAAAAGTCACAGACAGGTCACGGGCAATACACAAAAATTCACTATTTTTACTAAAAATAACCCTGACAAAATGGGGAGTGGGGGGGGTCCAGCACCCACCACTGCTACAACTCACAGCGGCTGGGAGCTGCGGGCCCCCACTGCCCGTGGAGGCTCGGAGCTCCAGGACTGGTGAGTGGGAGCTCCGGAGGCCGCCTATGGTGACTCAGATCTGTGGAGACCCCCTGCTGTAGCTCAGATCTCTGGCTGTCTGGAGCTCTGGGCACGCACCTGGGAGCTGCAAGGCCCCCCATTGCCCATGGGGGCTGGGAGCTGTGTGTGTGTGGGGGGTCCCCTGACACCGCTTGGAGCTTCAGGGCCCCGGCAGCTGAGAGCTCTGGTGCCCTCGCTGGCTGATAGCTCCAGCCCCATGGCCCTGGGGCTGAAGCAGAAAATGTCACGGAGGTCTCTGGAAATCACAGATTTTGTGACATAATCGTAGCCTTAATCATAGTTTGTGCTTCTCTGACTGACCAGAAGGAAATGACATCATGGGTGAATACTTATGATATCATCACCTGTGCCTCTCTGATTGGCCAGAAGGTGATGACAGCACAGCTCTCCCTCCCCAGCCAGATACACCCCAAATGATGGAGTAAGTTCAGGGGATCACCAAGCCACTATTCCCTAGGGTGGGGGGCATGTTGCAAGCACAGAGCCTTAATCCAGCTCCTGGCCCCTTACAGCTGCAGTGTCTCACTCACACTGGATGGCTCTTAAGCGCGGGAAGGTCGGGGAGCCCCCAGCCCCCACCTCGAAGACGTTCTTCCTCTTGTCCAGCCCGGGAGAGGCCTGCACCGTGATGCGGTGTTTGAAATCTAGGAGGCAGGGAGAACGAGATGGGTGAGAACAGTCCCCTGCCCCTCCCCCGTAGTCACCACCTCCAAAAGATCACTGCACCCCACTGTACTGGGGTCAGGGCCGGATTCTGATCTCAGCTCCCCAGGGTCAATCCAGAGTCACTCCCTGACTGCAATGGGGTCAGGGCTGGATTCTGATCTCAACTCCCCAGAAGGTTTCCACACTGGTGTCTGCCCGGACACTCCAGATTTACACCGGGTGTCTCCGTTAGCAGCATTACCCGCACCCGCCCCTGCTGGGAAAGAAGAGTAAACAAGGTAATTAGCTTTGAGTAACCACAGCCTGGAGCCCTCCATACTCCCAGCCAAAGCCCAGAGTGGGGCGTGGCCTGGGCACATGGCCATGGAGGGGAGCAGGGTGGCAGAGGGAGAAATGGGGACTCAGAGCAAGGGAGGGGGAGCAGCCCTCCTGCTATGAGCCCTGGGTTGCCCTAGCCCTCAGCCCTGCTAGTGCCCCCAATCCCAACCCATAGTCCCCTGCCATCCCAGCCCTGGGCTCCCTCCAGCTCTCCCGATGCGTCCCAACCCGCAGCCCCCAGGCCTGTACCGAGGGGCATGCTGATCCTCTCGCTGTCCCGCCCCTTGAGCTTGTTCCTCTTGAAAGTGCCCTTCCTGCGCTTCACATTGGGGGGCTCCTTGTTCATCTGCTGGATGAGCAGTGTGAGCTCCCGCTCAAACACCTCCAGCTCCCACTGCGCCAGCTGGTGCTCCCGCTGCCGCAGGAACTCCTCGTGGGACTTCTGCTCCAGCGCCGCCCGCTGCAGCTCCTCCTCCCGGCTCAGCAGCTCCTGCCGTGGGGTGAGGATGGGGTCACCGTGCCGCTGGGGGGAGGGCAGGGGGCTCACGCTTCACTGCCAGCACTGACCGCAGTGCCCCTGGGCACCATTAGGGGGCACGAGGGAGCAGGGAAGGGGCGCTGTGCTGCAGGGAGGGGGGCAGGAGTGGACTTGGCATGGGGTGCTGTGCTGGAGGGGGGCTTAGAGGGAAATGGGAATGCCAGGCTGTGGGGAACAGTCAGGGGGCTCAGTGGGGAGGCTCAGTAAGGAGTAGGAGCCAAGGCTGTGGGGGCTGAGTGGGAAGTGGGGGGGCGGCTCAGTGGGAGGGGGGGCCTCAGTAGGGTGGGGGGGCTGGGCTTTGGGGACTCAGTAGGGAGTGGGGGGGCTGGGCTGGGGGGGGGGAGTGCAAAGGGGGGGGGGGGGGGGGGGGGGGTGGGTTGCAGAGGTTCAGTGGGGAGTGTGGGGCCTGAGTAGGGAGTGGGGGACTGGACTGTGGGGGTTGAGGGGAGGCCAGGCTGTGGGGACTCAGTGGGGAGCAGGAGGCTGGGCTGAAGGGGGCATAGGGGAGCGGTACCTTTTCCTTGGCTCGGAGCTCATCGAACATGCCCTGGATCTCCAGCTTCCAGTCATCTTGCATGGAGTGGAAGGAGTCCTGGGGCATCTCCTCCAGCACCTGGGCCTCCAGTGCCGTCAGCTGGGCCAGGATGGAGTCGAAGCTGGGCCGCCCATGGGGGTCCTGGTCCCAGCACTCTGGGGGAGGGGGGGAGGTGGAGAAACAGGACATGTCAGGGTCTGTCTCATCCAGCAGAGGTGGGGCAAACTCTGCCTCGCTCACACTCTGCCCAGCCACCCAGGATCTGGCCCTGGTGAGACACAGGTCCTGCTGTCTCTCTACTCACTAGGCCCCACACCCCTCCCAGAGCTGGGATAGAACCCAGGAGTCCTGATTCCCTCCCTGCCCTTACCTGCCATGAGCTGGGCGAAGGGCTGGGGGCAGGTGGAGGGGATAGGCAGCGTCAGCTTGTTGACGGCGACGCCGTAGGCCACAGCCAGCCCATCGATGCCGCGGTACGGGACTTCCCCAGTCAGCAGCTCCCACAGCAGCACACCATAGCTAGGAGGGAGAGAGTGTTAGTAGAGATGAGAGGAGACCATCCCCAGCATCCCTCATCCCCGTGGTAACCCAAGGAGGGGCAGGAAAGAGGGAAATGGGCATTAGACTCCCTCCCCCCACAGTACTAGGATGGAATCCAGGCATCCTGCCTCCAAGCCTCCTTGGCTCCAACCCACTAGACCCCCTTTCCCCTCCCAGAGCTGGGATGGAACCCAGGCATCCTGGCTGGCCTGTGAGTGCTCACCTCCAGACGTCGCTGCCCTTGGAGAAGGTGGAAGCCTTGATGACCTCGGGTGCCATCCAGGCGTAGGTGCCAGCTGCGCTCATCTTGGTGGTGCGGTGCCACTCTCGCGCCAGCCCGAAGTCTGTGATCTTCAGCGTCTTCCCATTCATGTCCTCCTCTTCAATACGCTGGGACAGCAGGACTTGGGGGGTGAGGGAGACAGGGGTCAGTGCCCCTGCAGGGGAAAGGCGCCATGTCCCACATATCGGAGCCCACACCTCTTAAAGGGGACAGGCCCCAAGGCCTCCCAGCCATGGCTGATGTGCTGTTTACAGCACGTTTCCTGTTGTTGTAGAGACATAAGCTCTTATATTAGAGGCCTGGTATCACTTCCCCTTTCCCAGGGCTCATGGGCTAGTTCATGCTGAGGCAGGTGCCAGTGGGGACGGATCACCGGCAGCTGCTCCTTGGCAAAGCTGGCTCAAGAGCATTTCACAACAGGGGAAACTGAGGCAGGGAGGAGGGACCTGGGCAAACTCTGCGCAGAGTCTCAGTAGCAAAGCCGGGGATAGAACTCACGAGCCCCAACTCCCAGCCCCCCTGCTCTAACCACTAGCCCGCACTCGCCTCCCAGAATTGGAGAGAGAACCCAGGAGTCCTGGCGTCCAGCTCCGCCCAGCTGGGCTCTGTAGCCCCATGACCCGTAGGCGAAAGAGAAACATTCCCTGGGACTGTGCTGCACTAAGCGGCCCATTGTGCACGGCTGGCTGGAGAATTAGTGCTTTGTCTTTTGCCCCTGCCAGTCCATCCCCCCTGCAATGCTGCAGCCACACTCCCAGCGCTGCCCCCGCCAGCTCCCCTCCAGCTGCAGCCACACCCCTAGCGCTGCCCCTGGCCATTTGCCCCATCACTGCCCCCTGCCAGCTCTCCCCCAAGCTATAGCCACACCCCCAGCACGGCCCCGCCAGCTCCCCCAGCGCTACAGCCACACCCCCAGCGCTGCTCCTGCCAGTCCCCCCTCCAAGCTTCAGCCTCACCCCCAGCACAGCCCCGCCAGCTCCCCCGAGCTACAGCCACACCCCAGCGCTGCTCCCGCCAGTCCCCTCCCGAGCTACAACCACACCCCAGCGCTGCTCCCGCCAGTCCCTCCCCAGAGCTACAGCCACACCCCAGCGCTGCTCCCACCAGTCCCTCCCCAGAGCTACAGCCACACCCCAGCGCTGCTCCCGCCAGTCCCCCCTGAGCTACAGCCACACCCCAGCACTGCTCCCGCCAGTCCCTCCCCAGAACTACAACCACACCACAGCGCTGCTCCCCACCAGCTCCCCAACGCTACAGCCACACCCCCCCCACCGCTGCAGCCACTCCCCCCCCCCTTCCTTTCTCTCCAGTACAGCCATCTGCCATGGGCACCCTCCAGGAGGGAGGGGGAGGAACAAGATTGGGGTCCCTTTCCCAGGCACCAGAGCACAGCTGGAATCCCCCCCCCCCCTGCCTTGAGTCCCTCCCCTTTTCACCTCTGCCATCCCCTCTCCTGGGTCCTCTGCACTTACACTCCCTCCCCGTCTGCTGTTTTCTCTCTTCTCCCCCCACCATTGCCAGCTGAGGGGGGCAGGAAACCAGGGCAGGAAGCTGCCGGAAGGAAGCTGAGAAGGGAGGCCCTGGGCCAGGCCAGGCGCTCCCACAGCTGGGGGCCGGGGGGACGGCTGGACAACAGCTCCAACCGCCCCCTGTCAGCAGCCCCCCATACTCCCTCCCCCACCCTAGGGGCCCCCATATCACAGCCCCCACTGTCCCATCCCACACCCCCTCTGCTCTCCAGACCACAGCCCCCAATGCCCACCACAGCCCCCCATTCAATGCCCTTCCCCCAGCCTGCATCCCCCAATAATCCCTCCCCCACTGCAGTCCACCAATAGCCCCCACCCCACAGCCACCCCAATAACTCCTCCCCTCCCCCACAGCCCCAATTTTATCCCTCTTCCCCATGCTGTGACCTCCCCCCATTGGATCCTGCCATGCTGCAGTGCTCTATATCCCCACCACAGCCCCCCAATACTCCTCTCCCCAACCTAGTGTCTCTTCCTCATACTGTGGCCTTCCCTCCCCAGTCCCTCTCAGCCACCCCAAAACCAGACCCCTGCCCAAGCAGTGTCCTCCCTCCCCGTGTCCCCCAAAGCCTATACGCCCCTCGGGCAGGCCAGGACTCCATTAAAGGGAGTTCCTCACTGTGTGGGGGCAGGATAGGCAGCACTGCCCTCCTCCAAACACCGCCCCAGCTACAGGCACCTCCAGTGGAGCCGGTTCCAGAGCTAGTTGGGCAGACAGGAACCAGTCTAATTTAGAAAGACAGGAAATGGGCAGGGTGGGGGAGGGGCTCAGCCTGTGGACACGACCCCCGACCCCCGCAGCCATATCAGAATGGGTCATAGAGACTGACACATTCCCCTCCCCCCCAGTGTGGGCTAATGACTGCACCCACCACCAACCACACTGATTTCAGCTCTGGGAGGGGAGTGGAAGCTAGCGGTTAGAGCAGTGGGGGTTGGGCGTCAGGACTCTTGGGTTCTATTGCTGGCTCTGCCTCTGACCTTGGGTAAGTCCCTTTCCTTCCCCAGTGCCTCAGTTTCCCCTCCCACCCTTTAGTCAATTCAAACTGTGCGCTCTTAGGGGCAGAGATTCTCTCATTCTGGAAATGTGCAGTGCCTGGCCCAACAGGACCTCAATCTCAGTTGGGGGTTTGTGCAGTGTCTGGCCCCACAGGGCCCTGATCTCAATTGGGGTGGGAGTCAGGGTCTGTGTGGAGTCCAGCCCCATGGGGCGCTGATCTCAGTTGGGGGGCTCGTGATCTGTATAGCATCAAGCCTCCGAGGGTCCCAATCTCAGCCTGCTCCCCAATGCTGCCCTCTCCCAGTCCCTGAGGAAGGCCACCCCTGCCTTGGGGGTTGGCTGCAGCCACAGAAAGGGGAGGGAACCTGGGGATTCAGCCTGGGAGGGGCCATTTGTACAGAGCCAGCTGTGAGCCTGTGCCTCCCACCAGGCACAAACACAAGGGGCAGCTGGCATGTGTCCCTGTGCCCTCCTGCCAGCATGTGTCTAGTCCCCCTCAGTCTTGCCACCCCACCCCCTGCCCTGTGACCCTTTCTAGCCCCAGCTGCCCACCCCAGCTCCTCCCAGTGCTGCAGGAGTACTGATCCAGGCACCACACAAGCCACAGCCCCCGCCTGCCCACCCCCTGCACCAGGGCATGCTGGGAACTCAATGGTGGCCTAGTCCAAGGGACTGCCAGCCAATCAGCTCCTTAGGAGCCAGTGGGATCCTAACAGGGACAGGGTCAACTAGGGCAAAAGTCATGACCCCAACCTTCCACTTAACCAGTTCATTATTTATTAGGTAGGAACAGGGATAGAACCCAGGAGTCCTGGCTTCTAACCCCACCCCTGCTCTTACCACTAGGTCCCACTCCCCTCCCACAGCTGGGGACAGACTCTCAGCCTCCCCTGCTCTAACCATTCACCTCCACTCCTCCTAATCAAGCTCAGTCTGGCCCCAGGCTCCCTCACCGTTCAAGCCTCTAAGGGGACGTCTACACTGTGATGACAAACCCGCAGCACCGAGTCTGAGCCTGGCTCTGCTTACCTAGCTTGGGTTGCGGGGCTGTAAAATTGCAGTGTAGATGTTTGGGCTCAGGCTGGAGACCAGGCTCTGAGACCCTGGCGAGCCCAAGTCAGCTGAGCTAGACCAGCTGTGGCTGTGCAGTGGTCTTTTATCCCAGTGTAGACATGCCCTAACACTCCTGGTATCTCATTCAATCCAATGGAACCCCCGAGCCAGCAAGTCCCGGACCCTGGGGCTAGATCGGAGCCAGTGCCCCTGGGAGGGCCAAAACCTGAATCCCATTCCCTGCCCCCTGCATTTTATGTACATGTTAAAAATCAAACATTTTTCTAAGGTCCCATAACTGTCATCACTTCCTGCTGCCCAGGGTCAGTGAGGTCAGAACTCAGATGCACCAGCTGAGCTGTGTGAGAGGTGCAGGGAGGGGGGCAGGGCTGGGATAGCAGGAGGCTGCAGGTTGGGATTGAGGTACACTAGTGGACTGCAGGCAGAGGCAGATTAGGGGTTTGTGGGGCCCTGGGCCAAAGCAAGTGGAGGGCCCTCCCCACCCCTTCTGCCTGCAGTCTCCCTACCCCCTCCCAGCGCTCCTGCCAGGGAAATGGGGTTGGGGTGTGGGGGCTTGCCCTGCCCCCCCTTCCAGCACTCTTGCTGGGGAGCAGGGTTGGGATGCAGGGGCTTTCCCTGGCAGGAGCGCCAGGCAGGCAGAGTTAGTCAGGGCACAGGGTGCCCATTTTTCCAGGGGCCACCCAACTGACCAGGGCCCCTGGGCACAGGCCCCATTGGCCAAATGGATATTCTGCCACTACCTGCAGGTCGGGTTTGAGGGACACCAATGGAGCTAGAGGGATCCCATGGGACAGTGTGACTGCAGAGTGACACTCACTGTTGTTGGACTTGAGGTCGCGGTGGATGACAGGTACGATGGCCCCGCAGTGCAGGTACTGCATGCCCCTGGCAATCTGTACCGCCCAGTCCACCAGCACATGGGGAGGGATCCTGCGCCCGGCCAGGGCGCGGCTGAGTGGGCCCCCAGCCGCATACTCCATCACCAGGCACAGGTTGGGCTCCTGCAGGCAGACGGCCTTGAGGGTGATGATGTTGGGGTGGCGCAGCATGGCGAAGAGCCGGGCCTCCTGGCGCACACTCTCCGCTGTGGCACTGATGTCTTCATCCGGGTCCTGGCGCGCCGCCTTCACCGCTACCAGCTCGCCCTTCCAGCTGCCACGGTACACCTTGCCGAAGCCCCCCACCCCAATCACCTCCTCCAGCCGCAGCTCCCGGAAGTCGGCGTGAACTGGAGCCTCGCCATAGCCGACGGGCTGCAAGGAGACGTAGCTGGAGGGGAAGATGCCCACCTGGCTCCGCACTCGGCCTGCCCACCAGCCCTCATCACCAGACACAGTGGCATCCCATGACAGCACCTCCACGCGGTCCCCCTGGCGCAGGCTGAGCTCATCGCTGCTTGCCGCCTCGTAGTCGAAGAGCGCTGTCCACACCGGGTTGGTGTAGGCCGCCCCGCCACTCCGCTCCGGCCCCCATGCGCCCTTCCGCAGCAGGTTCTTCAATGGCTCCATCCTGGGTCAGAGGCTGGGGGCAGCCTCTAGTGGGACCCTGCCCAGATGTGGCCCTTCACGGCATGGGCATCTTCCCAGAGAGGTGTTGCAAGGCCAGGCTGGGGGTCCCGGCTCACAGGGGTCTCACGGGAGAAGGGTGGTTATGGGGCTGGGAAACCCACCCACTTACAGGAGTCCCCTTCCATCTGGGAACCAGGATCAGCTCCTACAGTTTAATCCCCCTCTTGCTGGGGCAGATTCATCCCAGTTACAATCTATTCCCCCTGCCAGGGGCCAGGATGATCCCTGGCAGTCTATTCCCCCTTCCCTCTCCGGGGGACACAGACTTGTTCTCTCTGATCTATTCCCCCTCACAAGGGGTGGGATCACCCCCTACAGCCTGCTCCCCCCCCCCAGGGACCAGGTTCACCCCCTCCAGGGACCCGGATAATCCCCTATAGCCCCCCCCCCCCCCCCCCGGCGACCAGGACCCCCCTCCCCCCCCCCCCCCCCCAGGGGCTAGGATCCCCCCCCTCCGCCCTGTCCCCCCCCCACACACACAGGGGCCAGTATCGCCCCCTACAGCCTGTCCCCTCTCCCAGGGCCGCCCCCTACAGCCTATCCCCCCAGGGCTACAGAAGTGCCCCTCTGCCTGCAGGGTCCTGCACTCCGATCAAGCTACGGCCCCGGCGATCTCTAAGTACCCAGAGGCCCCGGCTCCCCGCGCCCTGCCGTGCCCAGACCCCGCTCCCTCCTGGCCCGGCCCGAGCTCTGTCCCAAGCCGCGGTAGAGCGAGGAGGAAATGCCTCGGCTGGAGAAGTTCCCCGGCTGGAAGCCGCCGCTCCTGGGGGCGTCTCTCCAGGATCCCGGCCGGTCCGGGCGTGGGAAATGCCTCTGCCCCTCGGTCGCTGGACACCCCCAGCACCCACAGGAAACCAGCGGGCTCCGGGCGCAAAGATCGATCGTCCGCGGCGGCGGCCCAGTCTCTCCGCCTCTCCCGGGGTGTGCTCCGGCTCCCCCAGTGCAGCGCCCGCTGGCCTGGCTCGTCCCCCCGCCCCGCACAGGCTCTGGGGTGGAGTCTGGGACCAGGAAGGCGGAGCGGGTCACATTGTTACCGGGACAAAGGAAAAGGAACAAGAGCGGAGACACAGTTCAGGAGTCCGACTAGAGTGGGGGAGGGGCTGGGAGCCAGGACGCCTGGGTTCTCTTACTAGCTCTGGGAGCGGCAGCGGAGTGAGTTAGGCCGGGGGGGGCTGTGGTAAGCTTTCTGGGTCACGGACTGTCTCAGACTGTTAGTGTGTGTATACGATAGTGCTGGACAGACTCTGACAGAGATCACGGCCCCTCTCCAACTGGCTGCTGCACAGACCTTGACTGAAATCAGGGCCATGTTGTGCTAGGCACTGTATAAACCTTAACCAAGATCGGAGCCCCCATTGCACTGGGCACTGTATGGACCTTGACCCCATACTGATAGCACTTGACTGGGACTCAGGACTCCTGGGTTCTATTTGTGATTCTGACATTGGTCTGCTGTGGGACCCTAACTGAGTCCTTTCCCTCACACTATTTAGACTGTGAGCTCTTTGGATTAGGGACTGTCACTCACGTTGTGTCTGTGCAGAAAGCTTTTGCAATTCATATAATAAATAATCATTAACTGTCAATCCTCATTGCTTCCTACTGGGGCCTGATCCTTGGGCATCACTCCATTGACTTCCCCTCAGCAAGAGGGAGAGGATGAGGGGTATAAACCCTGCTTATTCCTAACCCCACTCACTCTGACCCAGTTTTCTACCCCCAATATTCCATACAGGGCTCCTCTTTCATACTAGCCTACTACTGCAGCTAGCGAACAAAGTGACACGTGTAGCTTTGAGGATGGTGCCTGGAGGCCTGGGTGGAGTTGTTCAAGCTCCACTGACAGCCTGTAATGGGGAAAAGAATCAAGCATCCAACTCGGGGTCACAGATTATTGGCTGTGGGCCCCATACATCTGGGGCAGCCAGTGCCCATCAGAGCCCCAGGTCCTACCCAGGAGCCTGGGATCCTGATGAAGCAGCAGTGAACATCATCCCCCTGGGAACCTGGTAGGGAGACAGGATGGACATTACCACAGCCTGGGCTACCCTTCCAAATCCATCTCCATGGGGACTGCCAGTGCCCAGCTAACCGGGCCCCATAGGCGGGCAGACACCCGGAAGTCCAGACTGATGCAGCTCAGCTTTCCCACTCACCACCCCCACCCCATTCTTCTCTAGCCTATTATTTGGTTAGGGAGCATTCGCGCCCCCAACACACCCCTTTAACCTTCCTCAATGCTCATTGGGGGAATAAAATATCGATCAAACTACCCAGTCCAATAGGAATTAAGACGTAGAGAGCACACGAACGAACGGACCATGCGCATGCGCAGTTCACCATCCTGTATCCGCCTTGGGGATCAGTTGCCCATTTAGGGCCCTCAACTTGTGTACGCATGCGCACCTCCGAGCGCCTCAGCGCTCGAAGGACCCGATTGAGAGGGAAGAATGGCGGAAATAAACCCAATGCGCATGCGTGAACAAAGTTCCGCGAAATCTGCTCACGCGCACAGAGACAATTTCTCATTGGGCCGGGGAGCGTGGTAGTAGTGCGCATGCGTATAGAGGAAACAATTGAGCGCATGCGCAGTGATGCTTCAGCCGTCAGCGGTTTCTCACTTGACCCAAGCACCTTCACTTCCGCTTCCTGTCTGTGTGTGTGTGTGTGTGTGTGTGTGTATAGGGGGGGGAGGTGATCGGCGCATGCGTGCTTCTCCTGCTGTTCCTGCTGCTCCCGGGGCTCCTCTTCCGGCCTCCCCAGTTTCTAGTTGGGTTGAGGTGCCGCGGCCGGGTGCCCCCTCCGCTCGGGGCTACCGAACTGACCTCTGACCCCGGAAGTGAACAAGATATTGGGACCCCTTAGCATTCTTGGGTGCCTGGTGGGCGCCGCTCGGGCTGGCTCCGACCCTCCTACCCGCGGTTTCTCCAGGCTGCCTGGGCCCTTCACCCGTGGGGTCCGCTGTCCGCACCCCCTATTCCTGGGCCCCCCGACCCTCGGGTTCCCCCAGCTGTCTGGGTCCTTCACCTGTGGGGTTCCCCACCCCTGCCCCTTACCTAAGCTCCCTCTTGCCTTGGCTCCCCTGCCCCCCAACCCTCCTGCCTTGGTCCCCACTTGCTTGCCTCCCCAGCCCTGCTCCCCTAACCCACTGCACCAGCTACTCTTTCCACAGGGTCGTGCTTTCCCACCCACGGTCCCCCCTCACCACTGTGCTGACCACTACCCTTCTTGGGCCATTCACCTCACTGAGCCTCCCCTCTCCTGGGGTCCCCATCTGCTGGGCTGCTGTTCAGCGGCAACAAGGCAGGTGCCAGCCTGTTCCCCAGGGCGCCCTCTCCTATGCCCCCAGTTGGTCCCACCTCTACTTGAGGCAGTCCCCTCCACTGGAGAGTTAGCTCCCTGCCACCCTACCTCCTTCCTCAGCCTGTTTAATTGTAATTTCCTTGTGACAGTGGAGACCATCCCGCTCCAGTAATCATAATGGCATGAACGGAGTGTCAGGTGGTGAATGTGGAGGGAGAGAGGAGGCTTGTTGACGGGGAGAGAGAAGAGCCCCCTGGATGGCTAGTGAGACTTCACAGCAGCGGTAGCTGAGGGTCTCACGTGTGGGTGTGTGAGGTGCCCATCCCTGCTGGAGGAGTGCAGCCTGGTTTAACAGGGAGAGGGGGGTGGGGTTGGTGTTTGGGGTCCCAGCCTGTGGATCATGGCCTTCAAGTTGCCTTGATGAAGGATATTACAGGTGCAAGCTTGGCAGTCACGTTCCCTGAGCAGGAGGAACGGGCGGAGGGGGAGGAAGAAGAGGCACCGCCGTGGCCATGGGCTCGCAGGTGCTGCAGATCCTGCGCCAGGGCGTCTGGGCCTCGCTGACGGGCGGCTGGTTCTTCGATCCCCACCAGAGCACCTTCTCCAACTGCTTCCACCTCTATACCTGGATCTTCCTGCTCACCTTCCCTTTCCTGCTCTACATGGTGAGTCCACTTCAGGCCCCTCACTGCAGACTTGGAGTTAGGCTCCTGACACTAGTGCCACTCGTGCACATCACTCTTGGTAACCTGGGGTGTGGGGTCCTGGCATTGATGCCCCAATTTGGGGTCCTGCAACACCTGATCTTGCATTTATGCCCTGGCATGATTTAGCATATGTATTTCAGTAGGGCTTAGCGCTCTGACCAGGGCCCCTGTTGTTCTGGGTGCTGTAAAGACACCCCTCACTGAGGTTGCCCCCTGCCCCATTTGTGCACAGACAGGCTGTCTGCACTGAAGAGCTCCCAGTCTAAGTAGGCAAAGGGTGGGAGGGGAAATTGAGGCACTGAGCAGTGAAGGATGTGGTCCAAGGTCACCCCACAGGTGGCAGAGCTGGGAGTAGAACTTGTATCTTTCTCACCGCGCCTCCCTGACCCTGCTTTGCACTGAGCTGTTGCTCTGTAATGTAGGGCCTGATCCCCAGAGCTAACTCTCCCCTGGAAATGAGCTCCCCTCACCACTGAACTTGGCACAGAAATTAGAAGCAGCGTGGGAGACTCTAGGCGAGAGGGGACTCTCGGTCCCTTGTTGTCACTGGGGGCCCTGGAGTTCTGAGCCTTTGGTGGAGGGGGTGATTGGCATGTTGGGGTTCAGAGAGGGGTGATGGGTTTGTGTGTGAGGGGTTGGAGTGGAGTGTAGGATGCCTGTATTCAGTCCTGCCCTGCCTCGGTGTCTCACTTTCTTCATCTGTAAAATGGGGAGATGATCCTACCTTTGCCTGTTGTTGTGAGCTCTCTGGGGCAGGGACCACCTGTCACTGCGTCTGCGCAGCTCCTAGCACAACAGAGCTGCAGCCTTCAGTTGGAGGAGGGGGATCTGTGCAGTGGTGGGGGGCTCTGGTCATGATTGGGGGTAGGGATCCAAGCAGCACCCAGCACAATGGGGGCCTCAGTCTCAGTGGGGAGAGGAGTCTGTACAGTGCCTGGAGCCATGGGGGGAGGAGGGCACAGTCTTGGTCAGGGGGTCCTTGCCCGATCTCTGCCTAGGGCAGTTGAGTGGTCTGTGTGGCATGAGGGTGCCCCTGATCTTGGCAAAGAGCAGTAGAGGGGTCCAGGCAGCTCCTGGTGTGACCAGGGTGCCCAATTTCAGTTGGAGGTTGGTGTGCTATGAGCAAGGAAGAGGAAGAGAAGGCTTGAGCTTGGAAGCAGTTCGTAAGTGCAACCGTAACACAAACAAATAATGACAAGGCCTTGCTTGAGCTGCTGTTACAAGTGATGCCCGAGGCAGTGAAAACCGAGAGAACCAGAGCAGGCCTGATACCGGCCCTCCCAATGCCATTCCCTGCCCTGTACCTGCACTGATTGAAATAGCCTAGCTGCGAAAAGGGCATTGAAAGCCACTTTCACTCCTCTGACCCAAGGCTCGGGGTGGAGGGCATGTGGCAGATGCTGCAGGGGAATGTTTGTAGCCAAAGAGAACGGGGATATTTTGTGAAACTCGCCCAGTTTGTGTTGGGGACAGGGTGCTGGGCCATGGCTGGGGCTCCTGGCACTGTGGTGTTACGGGTGGTAAATAAAAATCAACTTCACTTGAGTGCCCAGTGTTGCACACCAAGTTGGTGGGCAGTGCTGGAGATAGAACCCTGCTGTCACCCACTAGGCTGCACTGTGCTCCTAACACTGGTGATAAAAACCAGGAGTCCTGTGCATGAATGTCCCTTGGCAGCTGAAAACACTTAAACACTATCTCAACAAGCAGCTTTAACGGAGGCGATGGCAGAGAAAGCGACCCAAACGCTGCTGACCTGGAGCTCTGTTACCAGCTTCCCCAAGGGGACAAGAGTGTATAGAGCCCATGTATTACAACCAGAAGTGTTACCCAGTGGTTGGGGGTGAGGGGGAGGGGTTGGGAGGCAGGACTCCTGGGTTCTATTTCTGCCTCTGGGAGTGGAGTGGGGTTCAGTGGTTAAAGTAGGGCTGGGGATGGCTGGGAGGCCGGGTTCTTTCCCTGGCTCTGGGAAGGGAGTGGGGTCTAATGGTTAGAGGGGAGGAGGAGGAGGGCCTGGGAGGACTCCTGGGTTTAGCCTGACAAGTCATGGTCAGTGCCTGAGTTTCTGTGTAGCAGGCGAAGTAGGCTGAGGTCCCTGGTGGAGAGCATGGTGGCCCCCTAATGCCCCGATTGGTGCTAACCCCATGCTGTCCCGTCTTTCTCTGACAGGTGCTGCCGCCCAGCATGCTGGTAGCCGGCGTATATTGTGCGGTTATAGCCGTCTTCTTCACCACCATCAAGACCATCAATTTTCGACTGCACACCATGTTTGACCAGGGCGAGATTGTGGAGAAGGCCGGCTCGGTGCTGACTGATGGGGCCAAGGCTGAGGAGGGCACTGCAGGGGATGACAGCAACCTGGCCAGGTGGGTCTCCAGCATCTGGGGTGCATGAAGGGGAGAGCAGTGAGATCCAGGGATGTTTGTACAGGGATCCTTCACCTCGTGCTAAGATACAGCTGCCAGTGGGATGTGGGGGCTGTTTATACAGGGATCCTTTACCTGACATGGAGATTCAGCTGCTTCTCAGGTTGGCTCATTGGTCTTGACTATGTGTGTGTGTGTGGGGTGGATATATATATATAAAATCAGGCATTGGGGGCCTGTTGGTCTGATCCGGGGCATCAGGTCTGTTCGCACTGCTCTCCTCTGTGCTTGTGTTAACTGTGCTCAACCGTCAGTGCATGTCCATGCAATGCTCCCTCCCTCTCTCTGCAGAGACCCGGGAGGGGGAGTCGAGATGACAGTGTTCCGGAAAGTCAGCTCCACACCCCCGGTGAGATGCAGCTCCCAGCACTCAGTATTTGGTTTCAACCAAGTCATGGTGAGTACTAGGGGGATCCTCTGGGCTTCCTGTTGCCTTCCTGGCTGGGACGTGCCCATTGGCGATCCCTCGTCCTGGGAGAGCTGGGTTTCTACAACCTTCCCCAGCCCAGGGAGTTGAGGCGTATGTGTGTGTGAGTGCTGGGCAAGGGGTCCTTGTACAACTAGCCCCTCTGCATGTGAGTGGTGGGTGTTGGGGGTGGAGAGTCCTCTCTAATTTATAAAGCACTTTGGCTCTTTGGGGTGGGGGGAGGGAGAGTTGTCTTTCCTCACCCCGGTGCAATCAGTGAGGCGCCTGGCCCTTCCACAGCCACTGCTGCATGCTCTTCGCAGCCTGAGCCTGGTGTTTGGGTCAGTTACGCTTGCATCAGGGTTTGTGGTGGCTGCCCTGCAGCAGGGCGTCTAGAAAACCCCATCCGTGCCCCGCAGGCCCCATCAGTGCATCAGGAGGGCTGGGCGTTGGGCCCTCTGCAGCGAAGGGCTCTCTTGGGCCTGCCTGGCTGGGGACATTGGTATGTAACCCCCTGACTGATTCCCCCTCGTAGGAGCTGCTGCCCCACTTGGAGGACGCGGGAGCAGTGAGAGGTGAGTGGGTGGCAGGCTCCCCACCCCCAGTAGCCCAGCTGGCCCAGTGCAAATGTTTTGCCCCCCACCAGGGTCCCTGACCCTTTGAGGATCCTGCCCCGGACTGCAGCTGTGGGAATTGCCCCTCTCCAGGGTGTTCCCTGATTGCCTTTTGCTGCTTAATATACTGCCTTGTCCCTCCTCTGGCAACCAGAACCACAGAGTTCGGGGTGGATATTCCATTGACTCCCCTGCCTTGGGGCCAGACTGGAGCTGGGGGCCCCTAGAGGGGAAAGGCCTTGTATCCTCTTCTCCATGCCCAGGTTGTCCCCCAACCCTGGGGCAGGATCGGAGGCACCGCCCCCTAGAGGGGAAAGGCCCCATGTCACATTCCTTAAGCCACCTAGACCAAGGTTTCCCAAAGAAACTCAGACTTGCAGGTACCCAGGGGGCACAGCTGCAACATCTGTATGTTGGAGCCCCTTTAAAGTGACTTGAGCCCCACTAGTTGCTGGATCCATTGTGGATATTGAAGCCCCACCCCTGACTCCACTGCCTGAGGGGGGAGCCCGGCGGTGCCCTAGGTGTCTCTAGCCGGTGGTGTAAGGTGGGGAGAGGGCAGCAGTGTAGGCGATTCGGGGTGGCATGGGGTGCGAAGGGAGCGGGGAAGGCAGGTCTCCCCTTGGGATCAGGAGCCCCTGCACTCCAGTAATGCCTCCTTCCCTCTCCATTCGCCCTTCAGACATCAAGGAGCTAGTGCGGGAGCAGGGCAGCAATAACGTCATTGTCACCTCGGCGG
The DNA here is from genome assembly GCF_013100865.1 of Trachemys scripta elegans. Taxonomy (NCBI): domain Eukaryota; kingdom Metazoa; phylum Chordata; order Testudines; family Emydidae; genus Trachemys; species Trachemys scripta. Next base: position 32,892,341 of record NC_048304.1, read on the forward strand.
ACCGCGAGCTGCTCAAGCGTGGCTCCCAGGAGAACATCAGTAGGTGCCCTGCGTGGGGGGTGAGGTGGGGCTGTACAGCCTGGGGGGAGCCTGGCTCCCAGGATTCCTGGGGACAAAATGGAACCGGGCATCTCCGCCTCCAGTGCAGTAAACAGCTTGTGAGCTGCACCCAGGAGGGACCTGGGATGGGGGCACTGTGTTATTGCTGGAAAGGGTCTACTGCTTGGAGTGCAGTGTCAGGATTCCTGGGGTCTGTCCCAGCTCTGGGAGGGGACTGGGTCCAGTGGGTTAGAGTAGGGGGGCTGGGTGTCAGGACTCCTGGGGTCTATTCCCAGTTCCCAGCTCATTGGGTAAGCATGGTGCCCTACCCGTGCCTCAGTTTCCCTGCTGTTTGTGTAACCCATGTTATCTTGCTCCCTTGCAGTTGGCGACTCGCAGCTGGCCTCTCTCGCCCCAGGGTCCTGTGGTGAGGCCCCAGTGCCCCCTCCCAAGGCAGAGCCCCCTGCAGCTGGGAAGAAGCCACCCCCCTCACTGCCAGCTCAGACGTCCATCCAGAGCACAGACTCCTCCGACCAGTCCCCCCTGGGCATGGGATCGTTGTCAGGGGTGAGGCCGGGCGGAGGGGCCCCGCGTCAGCTGCCTGGCAGCTGGCATGCCAGCGAATCGGAGAGTGCGGGCGACACCCCTCTCAGCCCTCTGATCAAGAGCAGCCTGAGCGAGGAGCTGAGCCAGAGCTTTCTGAGCCTGGCGCTGCCCGAGCGCACTATCCTGCGCACCAGCAGCCGCAAGGAGAAGCGACGCTCGGGCACTGACTACAGGCCCCTGGAGGGGCGGGGTGAGCCCAGCGAGGAGCGCTCCCGCAAGGCTGGTTCCTCCGACAGCTGCTTCAGTGGCACCGACAAGGAGACGCCCAGCACCCTCAGCAGCTACCGCAGTGAGAAGACCAACTCCACCCACCTGGACAGCCCCTCGCTGGGGCCAGCAGGGGACGCGGCGCCGGCCCTGGACACTGGGGTCCTGCCGGACGGCAGCGACACTGATGCCCTGTCGGACAGCGAGCTGCTGCGCTCGCCCGAGCAGGGCCTGCTGGGGGAGCTGAGCTTCGCCAGCCACACAGACGATACCCAGAACACCTTGGCCTCGCTGGAGACTGTGCGGGGCGACGGGGAGCCCTGGGAGGGCCCAGCCGAGCAGGTGGTGCGGCCCAAAGACCTGGCCCTGCTGCGCCCGGGGCACAAGCCAGGGCGCCGGCGCCCCTCCCGCAAACATGGTGGGGGCAGCAGCAGCTTTGACAGCGGGTACCCGCGGGACTATGCCCCCGTGCGCGCCATCCTAGACAGCAAGGCCTACAGCGAGACCTTCTTTGAGGATGAGGACTCGAGCGATGGCAGTGACCTGAGCCATGCCTCCAGCCTGCCCTCCCAGCACAACTATAGCTCCGACACCTCCTCCAGCACCTCCTGCTACTCCCCGGAGGCCGTACCCCAGCGCCCGCGCCGCACCCCCAAGGCCGAGCCAGCCCCCGAGGTTGCTGAGCCCCCCAAGCGCCCGCACTACGCCCAGCGCAGCGCCAGCACGGCCAGCGCCAAGACCCATGCCCGCGTGCTCAGCATGGACGGGGGCAGTGGGGACAGCAAGGCCACTGCGGTGCTCACTGTCTCCAAGTCGGACCTAGAGGCCCGAACAGGGCAGCAGGAGCACTTTCCCCCGCGGCGGCTGGAGTCGGGGGGCAGCACCCGCAGCCAGTCGGCGAACCAGCCTGGTTGGAGGGGGGAGCTGCTGGAGGAGGGGGCCGTCGGGGGAGGTGAGCAGCCGCGGGGGGCTCTGGCTCTGGCAGCCCTGGGAGCTGGGGTGGGGAGTGATGTGCCCCTTCCCCCACACACACACACAAACATGCACACTGCTCCCACCCCAGCCTTCAGCCCCAGGGTCCTGTGTGTGAACCCACAGCTGGCATGGAGACCCCCCGGTCCAGGGACAGAGTGGGATTTAGCCTTTGTGGCCTGTTTAGTCTCTGAAGGGCTGGGGTTGGTGTGATGGGGCCTCCTGGCCCATTAGGAACCTGGTTGAGACCCAGCACGCTCGTCTCACAGATGGGGCTGACTTGTAATCGTTATTGACCTAGAGCTGGATCGGAGCCAGCGCCCTCTGGAGGGGGTCCCCATTAGGTGGGGTACTCTCAGTCCGGGGTTCCTGACAGCTCTCTCTCTCCATTGCAGCTGCCACAGGTGAGGAGGGGAGCAAGCGGGATCGAGCGAGCAGTGTCAAACGCACCCAGGCCATGAGGCGGAGGCACAACGCGGGCAGCAACCCCACACCCCCATCCTCAGTGATGGGGTCCCCACCCAGGTGACACTTCTCCCCACACAAGACACTGACACACCGGTCCACGCAGATGTTCGCTCAGTCCCACCCCAAACAGCCCAGAGTCTGCTAACAGCATAGCCTGACCCCAGGCCCCAGCCTGGCCCGGGCACCCTGATCCTGACCCACAGCCCCCTGCTGTCCCAGCCCTGGGCTCCCCCCAGCCCTGCCAGTGCCACTCTGTCCTGACCCACAACCCCCAGCTATCCCAGCCCTGCTCCTCCGTCTTGCTAACACTGCCTTCCCACACTGTGCTCATGGCTGAGCCTTGGCTGGCGCAGCCTGACGCCCCGTCCCCCTCTCTCTGCAGCCTGCAAGACTTGCAACGGGGCCGTGCCTCCTCCCACTCACGGGCGCTCACGCTGCCCTCAGCTCTGCAGTTCGCCAGCTCCCTGCTGCTCCCGCGAGGCGCCATCCACGAGGCCTGCAACTTCGATGACACCTCCGAGGGCGCCGTGCACTACTTCTACGACGAGAGTGGTGAGTACACTCACTGCCCATGGCTTGCCCTGCCCCCTCAGGGGCCTTGGGGCTTGCGGGGAGGTTACAAAGTGTGGCAATCTAACAGTGCCACTGACCTCCCCCACCCCCACCCGCCCTACCAGTGCCCCCAATCCCTATCCACAGCCTCCGGCTATCCCAGCCCTGAGCTCCTGCCCAGCCCTGCCAGTGCCCCTCAATCCTGACCCACAGCCCCTGGCTATCCCAGCCCTGAGCTCCCCCACAGCCCTGCCAGTGCCCCTCAATCCCTATCCACAGCCTCTGGCTATCCCAGCCCTGTGCTCCTGCCCAGCCCTGCCAGTGCCCCCAATCCCTACCCACACCCCACTGCGACTGCAGCCCTGGGCTCCCCACACACAGCTCTGCCAGTGCCCCTCAATCCTGACCTGCAGCCCCCTGCTATCTCACCCCTGGGTTCCTGCCCAGCTCTGCCAGTGCCCCCAATCCCTATCCAAGCCCCCTGCTATCCCAGCCCTGGGCTGCTGCTCTTATAAATAATCTGCAGCGGGGGGGGGAACTGCCTATTCCCCATGGCACCCTCCACCTGAGGTAGAGTCGGGGGGCATTCCCTTGCGGAGGGGGGCCTGTAATTTGCCAGGGCTTCCCTGGCTGATGTAGTGACTGTAGCCAGGGGCTGGTCCCATCGCGGGGCTGTTCCTTCCAGCCCCATGGCTGTGGGGTCTCCCCTCCTCAACTGCTACACGTCCCCCAGTCTAGCTGGCTCCCTGCCTCCCCCTGCAGGTGTGCGGCGCTCCTACACCTTTGGCCTGGCAGGAGGCGGCTACGAGAACCCGGTGGGGCAGCAGGTCAGTGTGGATCATGTGACCAACAGCGCCTGGTGAGTGACACCCCCTTCTCCTCCGCTTGTCATGGCACGCTGCTCCCTGTCCCCAGCACTAGGGAGTGCCCGGGGAGGGGCGGGGCTTGGGGGAAATCACTGGCAGGGTCTGTGGTGCCCTCTACTAAGCTGGGAGGGGCCAGGTCAGCGCTTGGGTGGCAGACCCCCAGGGAAATCCTGGGAGCTGCAGGGAGCAGGGCAGGGCCCAGTAGGCAGCATTCTTACAGGCAGTTCTGGCCCCAGCATGGCCCTAAGGGGTGCTGTGCTGCAGGGTTGGGGGAGCCAGCAGGGATGCTCTCCCCTCACAGGCAGTGCTGGCCCTAGGGGGTGCCGTGCTGCAGGGCGAGAGGCCAGCAGAGGGCACTCCCCCCTCACAGGCAGTGCTGGCCCCAGTGTGGCCCTAGGGGGCGCTGTGCTGCTCATTATGCAGTGGTGGAGCTGTGAGTCCAGGATCTGGAGCTGTGGTGGGGCGGGGCTGCTTCCTTCACTCTCTCCTCTCATGTCCCTGACCCCTGCTGCCCTTTCAGGGACCGGCATTCGCACTCCTCCAGCTTCAACTCCACCGACGTGCCCGAGGGGACGCCCGCCCTGTCGCTGCTGCAGCCGCGCCCTGTGGTGCTGCAGGGCATGCAGGTGCGCAGGGTACCCCTGGAAATCCCTGAGGTAAGGGGGGGGTCAATGCCCTGGGAGTTGGGCCATTAAGGGGGCTCTATTGGCAGATGGGGAGGTTTCGGGGGGGTCTGATGCGGGGAGGGTTGACTTTGGGCCTGGTCTCTGTGATGGAGCAGGGTCTCTGCGGTGGGGGGCACCCCGTTCAGTGTGAGTGGGTTACCCATGAGAGGGGTGGGATCTCTGTTGGGGGGGTTTGCATGGGGTGTGGTTTGCTGGGGGGGTTCTGTGCTGTCTGGAGGGGGCACCCCCTTATCATGGCTTGGCTGGGCTGTTGGTGGTCTATGGGCAGGGTGCCTGCACCCCACTGAGCCTGCTCTCCCCCCAGTTTGACCTGCTGGATCAGGAGTCCCTGCACGAGTCCCAGGAGAACACACTGATGATCGAGGACAAGTCCAAGCCGCGGCAGTACTACAAGTACTGGGTGCTGCCTGGGCGCTGGATTCGCGTGCGCTACGATCGGCTGGCGCTGCTGGCACTTCTCGACCGGTCAGTTTCTCCTCCACCCCCTGATCAGCCCCATGGGCCCGTCCAGCCTGATTACTGCTCCCCACCCCACCCTGATCAGCCCCATGGGCCTGTCCAGCCTGCTTTCCCCACCGCACACACCAATCAGCCCCATAGGCCCATGCAGCTTGGTTTATCGCCCCACCGGAACCAGCTCCGTAAGCCCATCCAGCAGGCTGCCCGGGTTATGGCTGTATAGACTGGGACCCTGGCAGCGCTGGGTGCCTGGGGAACCTGCTGGCACCTGCCCACAGTGGCTGACACCGCCTCATGCTCTGGGCCCCCCAGGAACCGGCGGGTGATGGAGAACATCTTCGTGGTGTCTCTGGGGTCCTTAGTGGCCTTCCTGGGCTACCTGCTGCTGCTGCAGGGCTTCTTCCGCGACATCTGGGTCTTCCAGTTCTGCTTGGTCATCGCCAGCTGCCAGTACTCGCTGCTCAAGGTGAGAGCCTGCCTGTGTGGCCATGTCCTCTGGGCATTGCACAGCTTTGCTATTGCCCCGCAGTCCTCACCCACAGTCCCCTGCTATCTCAGCCCTGGGCGCGTTCAGGCTGCCCCAGCTTTGCTGGGATCACTTAACCCTGACCTTCAGCCCTACTGTGACAGTTCTCGGGGCACCCAGCACAGTGAGCTGCACTGGTACCCCTGCCTCCAGAGTGACGGAGTCTTGCCTGTGCCTGGCTGCTGTCGGTGCCCAGACAGTCCCGGCCTTTCAGCCACTCACGCACTCTCCTCTGGCAGTGCCACCACTCTCTTCCGTGGCAGGCTAACAGGGGGCACCCCAGCCCTTTTAAATTGCTCGCCTGTGAGATCCAGCCCCTGACACTGGCTAATCACAAAAATCCCAGCTCCTCGCCTCCAGCGGGGTGCTGGGCCCGTTTTACTTCCCAGCCCCGCTCCGGTGAGTGCTTACTGGGGAAACGGACATCACTAAAATCACCTTGATTCTGTTTTTCAGAGCGTCCAGCCTGATGCTGCTTCCCCCATGCACGTAAGTGACCTTCCTGGGGGACTGCAGGGCCAGGAGGGGGCACTCTCCCCTTGCAATCAGTGCTGGCCCCCATGCCCCTGTGCTGTGCTACAGGGAGTGGGATATTATAGCTCCAGGTGAACCATTCCTCTCTAACCAGCCATGTGCCCCACCCCAGAGGCAGCTGCATCTCAGCACCAAGCTCTGGATCTCTGTATAAATGGGCCATGGAGTCCTCAGTGTAGGTTGGTGCCTAGCGCTGCAGGCACTGAGACTCCTGGGAGCTGGGGGTTTCTGGGAGTTGGGTGCAGGCCTCTTGGCCTGTGCAGTGCCCCGGTCTGTCAGCTGTGGCTGGCGGCAGGGGGGGCCCCTAGCGCCAGCTGGGAGCTCGGCTGCCTCTCACCCCTGAGATGTGGGGAGGGCCAGCCCCTTGGCTGCCCCCATGCCCCTTACCCCATGCTGTCTTGCAGGGGCACAACTGGATCATTGCCTACAGCCGGCCTGTCTACTTCTGCGTGGCCTGCATGCTGATTTGGGTGCTGGACTTGTGCGCCCGGGCTGTGCCTTTCCCACCCATCACCTTCTACGGGCTCACCCTCTTCTCAACAGACTTCTTCTACGGTGTCCGGGATGTCACCACTGGTGAGTGTGGGGCACCATCCCCCTGCACCCTGCTGCCGCCCTCCCCAGCCGGGGGTAAGGGGCACCACCTCCCCGTGCCCTGCTGCAGCCGCCCCCGCCGCCCCAGCCGGGGGTAAGGGGCTCTGTGATTCTGCAGTGCCCCAGCGAGGAGTTAAGGGGTGCTATCCAGGTTTCTCTGTGGACTCCATTCACCAGTATGAGGGGGGCTTTCTCTCTAGGTAGGGGTGGAGGCAGTCCCGCTCTGCAGTGGGAATTGGGGGGTGGGGGTCACTGATTTAACCCCCGCATTTGTGGTGTCCTTCACAGTCTTCACCCTCTGCTTCCCTGCCATCTTCCTCTTCGGGCTCCTGCCCCAGGTCAACACCTGCCTCATGTACCTGCTGGAGCAGGTGGATATGCACATCTTTGGCGGCACAGGTACTGCCCAGATGCCTGGGTTCTGTCCCAGCTCCACAGGGGGAATGGGATCTAGTAGTGGGAGCAGAGTGGGTCTGGGAGCCAGGACTCCTGGGTTCTGTCTCAGCTCTAGGGAGGGAGAGCGGTCTGGTGGGTTAGATCAGGGGGTTCTGGGAACCAGGACTCCTGGGTTCTCTAGCTTGGCAGGTGTGTTGCTGTTGCTGCCCCGTGCCAGTGCTGGGCAGCAGGTGGTGCTGCAACCTTGGTGTGTGCACAGGGCCTGGACGGGGCAATTGGAGGATATTCCTATTTGACACTGACCCTGCCACCTCTCTTGTTTCCCAGCTGCCACCAGCCCCCTCACTGCCCTCTTCAGTCTCCTGCGCAGTCTCCTGGTCGCTGTCCTCCTCTATGGCTTCTGCCTCGGAGCCATTAAGGTACCTGGGTGCATGGGGGAGGAGGACTCTAAGGGACGCCGGCTCCGATCCAACCCTAGGGTGGGGGACTGGCTGACTCAGGATGGGGTATAGGGCCTTTGCCCTCTAGGGGGCGCCAGCTCCCATCTGGCCCTGCGGTGGTGGGACGGGGGTGGCGAATGGGGTATGGGGCCTTTCCCCTCTAGGCAACCCTGGTTTCAGTCCAACCCCAGGGTGGAGGACTGGTGGAAGTCCCAGGACTCTGGTTCCGTGTGGGCTGGGCTGTGTTTTGAGGCACAGTGTGATGTGTGAGTGCCGATGGGCCGGGGGTTCTGAGGCTGGGGGGGCCTCCCTGCACCGGGACTCATGCTCTCTCCTCTCTCCTTTCCAGGCCCCGTGGGGTGACCAGCACGTCCCCGTCCTCTTCTCAGTGTTCTGCGGCCTCCTGGTCGCCCTGTCTTACCACCTGAGTCGCCAGAGCAGCGACCCCACTGTGCTGTGGTGTGTACCCCAGGGCTGGGGGAGAGCCAGGCTGGGCCATCTTCCACTGCGGGGACTGGGAGCCAGGGCCCCTGCCTGCTATCCCCACTCTGCTGGGATAGAGTGGGGGCGGGGCGGGGAGTCAGGACTCCTGGGTTCAAGCCCTAGTTCTGGGAGGACAAAGGTTTGTCCCCTGGCCATGGATGGCAAATCTGTCCTGGGGAGTGCGGCAGGAGGATGCTCTGTCGTGGGGATGCCAGGCTGGGCCCCGTGGAGAGAGGTTGAGGTGTCCGGGGCCCACCCCCGATGCTGCTCCTGTGAGGAGGGAACGAACTCCTATAACCCCCTGTAACGAGCTGCTTCTGGCGGGACCCAACTGAGAGTGCCAATTCAGGACAAATTGCTTAAAACAGGGCAGTTACAGCCCAAGGCTGGGGTTTTTCCACCTCTAAGGCAAACCAAACCAGCCACACAGAGAAGACTTTGGTTTTACCCCACTGGCTAACCACAAGTAACACAAGCAATTCCCTTAGACACTCCAGTTTCCCAGTATCACCACCAGTGCCACTCATTATGGGGACAAATGGTTATGAAAACCAATACCTCAGTAAAAGGGAAAAAAAGGTTCTCTTGATCCCGAAGGACCAAGCCTCAGACCCAGGTCAATATACAAATCAGATCTTACCCACAAATCACGCTGTTGCCAATTCTTTAGAATCTAAAATCTAAAGGTTTATTCATAAAAGGAAAAAGATATAGATGAGAGCAAGAATTGGTTAAATGGAATCAATTACATACAGTAATAGCAAAGTTCTTGGTTCAGGCTTGCAGTAACAATAGAATAAACTGCAGGTTCAAATTAAGTCTCTGGAATACATCCCCAGCTGGAATGGGTCATCAGTCCTTTGTTCAGAGCTTCAGTTTGTAGCAAAGTTCCTCCAGAGGTATGAAGCAGGATTGAAGACAAGATGGAGATGAGGCATCAGCCTTTTATAGTCTTTTCCATGTGTAAGAACACCTGTTTGTCCTTACTGTGGAAAATTACAGCAAAATGGAGTCTGGAGTCACACAGGCAAGTGCCTGCATACTTTGCTGAGTTACAAGGCATATCTGCCTTCTCTCAATGGGTCTATTGTATAGCTGATGGTCCTTAATGGGCCATCAAGCAGGCTAGGCAGAGCTAACACCAACTTGTCTGGGATGTCACCCAGAAGCATAGCATAAGTTTGAAATACAGACAGTATAGAGCCAATATCCATAACTTCAACTACAAAACTGATACACACATATAGACAGCATAATCATAACCAGCAAACCATAACCTTGTCTTAGACACCTTATCTGACCTCCTTTATACAAGATTTGGTGCCATTACAGGACTTTGGTTGCAACCATGTTCTATATCGTCCCAGTTCAAATCAATAAAGTGACACCGCCCTGCCTCCTAGGTCCCTGATCCGGACCAAGCTCTTCCCTGAGTTTGAGAACCGAAACGTGGAGAACGCACCAGCTGAGATTCGGGACCCGCTGCCTGAGAAACTGCGCAACTCCCTGGTGAGGAGGGGCGGAGTAGATGGCTGGGCTTATGGGGCAGGGGATGGGGCATAAATGGCTGTGGTTACTGGGGGGATGGGGATGGGTGGGTGGGGGACAGGGCACATGGCTAGGGTTACCGGGGGATGGGGCTGGGTGGGTGGGGGACGGGGCACATGGCTGGGGTTACCGGGGGAGGGGTCGGGTGCGGGGGGAGGGGGTGCATGGCTGGGGTTACCAGGGAAGGGCCGGGTGTGGGGCAGAGGGGGCACGTGGCTGGGATTATGGGGCAGGATAGGGGCTGGATGGGTGGGTATGGATATGTGGGGGCAGGGCACATGGCTGGGAAGATTGGGGTGGGGATAGGGACGAATGGAAGCAGCTGGTGCCTGGATTAATGTGGTCAGTGGTGGCACATGGCTGGAAGTGGGGGGGTATGGTTGACTGAGGGGTTGCATGGGGGAGGGAATTAGGACTAGGCATGGCTGGAGGTGGGCGGTGGGGGGCCCATGGCTGGGCAGGGGGAGGGCCATGCATGGCTCTGTGTGGAGGGGTGCATATGGCTGGTGGCTCCAGCTGCTCCCTCTCACACGCACACACCACCCCACCCCACCCCCAGAGGGAGATCCTGCACTCAGACCTGGTCATGTGTGTGGTCATCGCAGTGCTCACCTTCGCCGTCAGTGCCAGCACCGTCTTCATTGCCCTCAAGGTACCGCTTGGGTTGAGAGGGAGGGGTGCCGCCAGTGATGGGGCTCCTCGGGCAGCCTGGGGCCATCGCAGCTCATGGCGGCAGTGGGTGCAGGAGGGACAAGTAGAGGGCATGGCAGCTTGGTGGGGTGAGACTAGGCTGTGTCAGGGCCCTTTGGTAGTTTATGGTGATGCTAACAGCTGAGAAGGCAGACAAACGAACCCAGGAGTCCTGGTGCCCAGTCTCCCACTGGTCTAACTCACTATACACCATTCCCCTGGCAGAGGTGGGATAGAACCCAGGAGTCCTGACTCCCAGCATCTCCTGCCCTGACCCGCCAGACCCCAGTGCCCTGGAACCGCGGGGGTAGAACCCAGGAGTCCTGACCATCACACCAGCCTGCTTCTCTGAGTGGACCATAGAGGGAGTTACAGCAAGCTGGGGGCGGGGGGAGGAAGGGGCTGGGCTATGAGGAGGAGGGGGGGAGGGGGTTGCCATGAGTGTGGTGGGTGGCAGCTGGGTAGGTGGAGCGGGGTGGGGGGCGGTGTTTGGGAGAGGGAGGCTCTGGGGACTTCTGTGTGGGGTGGACTGTTTGGGGGCAGACTGGGGTCCCATCAGATGCCCTGATCCCTCTGGGTGCTCAGTCTGTTCTAGGCTATGTGCTGTATGCCCTGGCTGGGTTGGTCGGGCTGCTCACCCACTACCTGCTGCCCCAGCTCCGCAAGCAGCTGCCTTGGTTCTGCTTCTCGCTGCCTGTGCTGAAGCCGCGCGAGTACAGCCAGTTCGAAGTGCGCAGTAAGTGCTCCTGAGTGTGCCCAGCAGGAGGCACTTTCCCTTCCCCATCAGGGCTGGCTCCAATGCCCCAGGATGATGCCAGCGGGTGCTGTGCTGCAAGCAGCAGGGTAGAGGGGCTCCTGGCGCCAATGTCCTAGTGCCGTGCTAGTAGGGTGACCTGTTCTTCTGGAGGTGTCATCTTTCACATGACGGAAAACATCTCAGCGCAGGGGAGGGATCCCTCTAAAAACCACCCCAGAGGCAGCTGCATCTCAGCGCAGGCGAGGGATCCCTCTATAAACTGCCCCGTGCCACACTCCAGAGGCAGCTGCATCTCAGCACAGGCGAGGGATCCCTGTTGTTGGGTGTGGGATTCATTGGGACTATCTGTGCATTAGAACCACATGCTGTCCCCGTGTTGCTGCCTTCTGGTGGGTGTGGGGAGTAATCGCGTGTGCCCCACAGGCGCGGCCCAGTTAATGTGGTTCGAGAAGCTGTATGCCTGGCTGCAGTGCGTGGAGAAGTACTTCATCTACCCAGCCGTGGTGCTCAATGCCCTGACGGTGGATGCCCACTCAGTCAGTGCCCCCCACCAGGACAAGATCTGCATCTAGTAGGTACCTGCAGTCCCCTCCTGGGGTTCCACCCCCTGCGGCACCGGCCAAGCCTCCCGACTACAGCTCCCCCTAATGCTGCTTCAGGGGGTCCTTCCTTTCCCAAGGAGCAGATCCCTGCAGGGTCCCTCTGCCTCCCACATTCCCTGGGGCTGAGTCGGCAGCACACATCCCAGCCCCACCCAGCTCCCCCCACTAGTGGCGGTGCTGTTCACACGCAGCATGAAAAGCAATTGGGAGCGAGAACTGGATACAGCACAGGAAGGGGGGCCTGGGACAGGAGTAATAGGCAGTGAGCTGGGCAGGGGGCGGCAGGCCCTTGTGAAGGGAGAGTTTCTAATCTTCCCCTTTGCGCAGACAGGTTGGGAAGTAGAAACTCACAATAGAAAAGGGGGGGGTCTGGAAACTGCTTCTGGGTTAGTTTTTAAGCATTCTCTCCTGTCTAACTAACCAATCTAGGAAGGGGGGGCAGGGCTACCTGCCCCACACCTGGCTGGGCTGGGGGTTGCATGCTCCGGTGCCCCCTCACATTCTCTCTCTTGCCCCCAGCTGCCGCGCACTCCTCATCACCATGGCTGGCATGAAGCTGCTGCGCTGCTCCTTCTGCTGCCCGCCCCAGCAGTACGTGGCACTAGGTTTCACCGTCCTCTTCTTCCACTTCGATTATCAGCGCTACTCGGAGGGCTTCCTCATCGACTACTTCGTCATGTCCATCCTCTTCAGCAAGGTGCCCACGCGCCCCTCAGCTTCACCGCCGCCCCGGGCCCCACGTACCCAGAGTGACTGCTCCCTGCTCTGCTTCATGGACCCACAATCCCCTGCTTCCTGTACTCAGCAATATTCTGCTCCCACACTCCCTGGCACTCACTCCTACTGGGGTTTCCACTGATGCTGTGCAATAGGTACCAGAACTGCCCCGCCCAGCATGATCCTGCTGTCTGAGGATCCCTCAGCATTTGAGTCTCGCAGGGAGCCTGAGGATAGAACCCTGGCGTTCTGGCTCCCAGTCCCCTCACTCTAATCCACTACACCTCAGTCCCTTTCCTCCCTAACTGGGATAGAACCCAGTGGTACTGGCTCCCTGTGGCTGAGCTGGGCTCTGTGTTGTGTGACATATTTCTCTCTTTTCCCCACTCCACCCCAGCTATGGGACCTGCTCTACAAGCTGCGCTTCGTGCTCACCTACATCGCCCCCTGGCAGATCACGTGGGGCTCAGCCTTCCATGCCTTTGCCCAGCCCTTCGCCGTGCCCCGTATCCTTGGGAGCTGCCTGTGGGTGCCCCAAGCTAGGGGCAGGGCAAGGGCTGCATGAGAGTTGCTGGGAATGTGCATGGGGGAAACGACTGGAGGGGGGTATGAGCTAAGGAGTGTTGGGTGGAGGGGAATTACTTAGGAGGCTTATGGGATAGTGAGGGAGTCTGAGGAGGGGGCTATGGGATAATGGAGTGCTAGTGGGATAATAGTGGGCGGTGGTTGGGCAGTGATGGCGTGTGGCACCAGGGCGGTTGAATGGTGGCAGGACAGGGTGCCATGGCTTTGTGGTGGTTGGGCGGCGCTGGGACGGGGCACTGGGGAGGTTGGGCAGGATGGTTGGGCGGTGACAGGATGGGGTGGTAGTAGGGCAGTTGGTAGGTCAGTGTGGCAATGCAGTGGCGGGGCAGTTGGGCGGGGCCCTGGGGCGGTTGGGCGGCGGCGGTTGGGCAGCAGTGGGGCGGGGCCCTGGGGCAGTTGGGCGGCGGCAGCATGGGGTGCCATGGCTCTGTGGCAGTTGGGCAGCGGTGGAACGGGGCACTGTGGTTCCACAGAGGTTGTTGCCTTGACGCCCCCAGACTCAGCCATGCTGTTCGTGCAGGCCGTGCTGTCGGCCTTGTTCTCCACCCCACTCAACCCATTGCTGGGCAGCGCTGTGTTCATCATGTCATACGCCCGCCCCGTCAAGTTCTGGGAGCGCGACTACAAGTGAGTGAGAGGTTTCAGAGTAACAGCCGTGTTAGTCTGTATCCGCAAAAAGAAGAACAGGAGTGCTTGTGGCACCTTAGAGACTAACAAATTTATTAGAGCATAAGCTTTCGTGGACTACAGCCCACTTCTTCGGAAAGTGAGTGAGAGACGCCCTCCCCCAGCCAGCAGGGCCCCCTGCATCCCCACCACACACCCTCACGCAAGGCCCCCTCAAATCCCCCACCCCACCTAGCCAGCTTCCCTCCCCTTCATGCCCCCACCACTGGGTCAGCCGGCCCCTCCCCACTCACACATATGCTAGCCCAGTCTCTCCTGTCCAGGCTGGCCCCCTCCTGGCCTAACCGAGAGCTGCAGGGGGCCACCCCAGGTGGGAAACCTGTGCAGGGGTCCAGTGGCGCACTGCTAACCTGGCTCTCCTACTTCCCCAGCACAAAGAGGGTCGACCATTCCAACACCCGCTTGGCCACCCAGCTCGACCGCAACCCAGGTGCGTATCCAGTGTGTCCGCTGAGCCCCCATGTCTGCCGTGTGCCCGGGGCCAAGGGGACTGGCCTCCCCAGCCCAGAAAGTGGTGACTGCAAAGGGAGAGCACGCCCCTCTGAACACTCTGCTGCATCCTGCTCTGAGCAGCAGGACCCCTAGCACCACACTGGAGATTTAGGACCAGCAGTGAGTGCAAGGGGAGAGCACGCCCTGCTGAGCCCTCTGCTCTGTGCAGTGCAGCTCCCCCTAGTGAAATGCTGGGGTTTTGGGGCCAGCACTGACAGTGAGGAGAGAGCTCTGGCTACTGACCCCCGCCACTCCCTGCAGCACAGCACCCCATAGTGCTGTGTTGGATCAGCACGGACTGCGAGGGGAGAGCGCCCCCTGCAGCACAGCACAGCACCCCCTAGTGCTGTGTTGGGTCAGCACGGACTGCGAGGGGAGAGCACCCCCTACAGCACAGCACAGCACCCCCTAGTGCTGTGTTGGGTCAGCACGGACTGTGTTGGGAGAGCGCCCCCTGCTGAGCCCCCACAGCCTCAGATCCCTTTTCTATGCCAGGCGCTGATGACAACAACCTGAACTCAATCTTCTACGAGCACCTGACGCGCTCCCTACAGCACACGCTGTGTGGGGACCTGCTGCTGGGCCGTTGGGGCAACTATGCCACCGGTGACTGCTTCATCCTGGCCTCAGATTACCTGAACGCGCTCGTGCACCTCATCGAGCTCGGCAATGGCCTCGTCACCTTCCAGCTGCGCGGCCTCGAGTTCCGGGGTGAGGGCCGGGCCCTGGCTGAGGGGAGTTGGGAGCCTTGCAGTTCTGGCCTGGATAGGGCCCTTCTCGCAGACCCCATTGGCCCCTAGCCGTCTAGTAACCTCACTCATATGTTCATAGCATGTGCTAGGCCACCATCAGCCCACCCAGCCTGGTACCGCCCCCCTTCCCCCAGATCAGACCCATGGGCCCACCCAGCATGGTATCCTGCCCGCTCCCTGCCTCTGTGCCAGCCCAGCAGGCCCAACCAGCCCAGTGTCCTGTCTGCTTGTTCTCGTCCCGTCCCATGGTGGTGGGTTGCCCTGAGGGAGTCCCTGGCATCTCCACTCACACCCTGCTCCCACAGGTACGTACTGCCAGCAGCGTGAGGTGGAGGCCATCACAGAAGGTGTGGAGGAGGACGAGGGTTGCTGCTGCTGTGAGCCGGGCCATCTGCCCCATATGCTGTCATTCAATGCAGCCTTCGGGCAGCGCTGGCTGGCTTGGGAGGTGGCGGCCACCAAGTACGTGCTGGAGGGGTACAGCATCAGCGACAACAACGCCGCCTCCATGCTGCAGGTCTTTGACCTGCGCAAGATCCTCATCACGTACTACGTCAAGGTGAGGGGGCCAGCGCTGGAGGTGGCACCTGGGGCAGGGAATGGGGGCAGGGCCTTGAGGATGAGGCCTGGGGGCCCAAGGCAGAGGGCAGACAGGGTGGGGGATAGGGCTTGGGGTAGGGAGGGTGCAGCTGAAGGGTAGAGGGGGTGGGAAAACCCATGGGAATTGGGGGCAGGAACAGGCAAGAGAAGTTGGGTTGGGGGCTCAGCAAGAAGGGCTAGAGGAGGTCGGGTGGGAGGCAGGGAAAGTTGCAGTGCAGGGAGGGAGAGAGAGGCCAGGAAATGGGACCCGGGGCCTTCCCCCTCTAGTGGGCACTGGCCCTGAGCCATCCCCAGGGCAGGGGACTGGCTGGCTCATGGAGGTCAGTGCCGAAGTCTGTGCCTGGGGGGCGCTCTCTCTGTGCATATGCTCTGGACGTCTAACTCTGTTTGTCCCGGCAGAGCATCATCTACTATGTGACATGCTCATCCAAGCTGGAGGAGTGGCTGGGGAACACTGTGATCCAGGAGGCACTGCGCCCCTGCATGACCCCCAGCTACGCCGACAGCGATCCCACCTTCAACCTGAACATTGACGAGGACTACGACCCCCGCATGGCAGGCGTCACCCTGTCCTCCTTCTGCAACGTCTACCTGGACTGGATCCAGTACTGCGCCGGCCGCAGGGACAAGGTGGGCACCTGGATGCCAGGGCCTGCACCCAAGAGCGATGGGAGCCTGGGATCTGGCTCAGCTCTGGGCAGGGAGTGGGGTCTAGTGGGTTAGAGCAGGGGAGGCTGGGAGCCAGGACTCCTGGGTTCTATCCCAGCTCTGAGATAGGAGGGGAGTGAATGGCAGGAGAGGGGAGCGGGGAGTCTAGTGGGTTAGAGTGGGGGGTCTGGGAGCCCCGACTCCTAGGTTCTATCCCCATGGGGCAAGTCCTACATAGGAAGTTGTGGGTCTGTTAGAAGCAAGAGGTGTTGCGCTCCATGGTGGGTGGAGTTTCTGTCCTCTCCTCCCTCCCCCTCACAGCTGCCTCTCTCTTCCTGCAGCCCATGGACAAGGAGTGGGACTCCCCGTTGGTCACCCTCTGCTTTGGGCTGTGCATCCTGGGGCGCCGGGCACTGGGCACAGCCTCCCATAGCCTGTCTGCCAGGTGAGACGCCCTCCCTCATTGCCCCTGCCCACAGCATGTCTACCAGGCAAGAGACCCCCTTCCGTGCCAGTGAGGCCCTCCCCCAGCCTGTCTACCAGGCAAAATAATGGGAAAGCAGATATGGGGTTCGTTTAATAACAAATGGAAGGCTGGGAGTATAATTAATGCTAGTCAAATAGGTCTTGTCAAAGAAACGTGGTTTTGTTCGGTGATGAGATGGGTTGATGCTGTGCAGATGTAATAGACTGTTGTACAGTGTTCTGATAACACACGAGCGCTGTGCAGTATCAGTAAAGCCCACGTTCAGTGGCTGAATCTCTGGCTGACTGACAGCTCTCGGAAAGTTATCGGGGGGACTGCTCACCCAGTGTTGGTGGTTCTGTGGGGATCGGTTCGTGGCCACACACGAGTCAACATTTTCATCACTGATTCATAGCTTCCCAGGCCAGCCGGAACCATTGTGACAATTTGGTCTGACCATCTGTATCGCACAGGTCAGAGGACTTCCCCAAAATACTTGCTAGAGCAGCGTTTTTACAGGAAACATCCTGTCTTTTTTTTTAAAAAGGCCAGTAATGAAGAATCCACCATGACGCTGGGTAAATTGTTCCAGTGACCCTCACTGTTGAAAACGTATGCCTTATTTCCACTCTGAATGTGTCTAGCTTCAATGTCCGGCCACTGGATCGGATCAGACCTTTCTCTGCTAGATCAAAGAGCCTGTGATCAGTATTTAGTTCCCTGTAGATACCTATAGACTGTGATCAAGTCACCCTCCTCTTGGATCAGGAAGTAAATATAAAATCACTGCTGATAAAATCTGTGCGTAGCACAAAGATGGGTGGAATGATAAGGACAGGGCAGCCCTGCAGAACTATCAGGATCACTTGCTAAGCTGGTCCTATGCAAACAAACTGTTTTAATACAGCCCAGTGCAGAGATATACACCCAGGGGCGAGGAGTGTAGGTCAGACCCTGCAGAATGGTGGACGGCATCCTGGCAGAGCCCTGAGGGACAAACAGCTCAACATGAGCTCCCAGCACAACGCCGTGGCTAAAAGCGCCAATGCGGCCCTTTTGTGGCTGAACAGAGGAATAGTGAGTAGGAGCAGGGAGGGGTTTTACTTCTGGCTACGGCATTAGTGAAAGCAGGACTAGGGTACTGCGCCCCCTTCTGGGGGCTGCATCTTAAACGGGAAGCTGGGGCCGGTGCAAAGAAGAGCCACAGCAGTGATTGGAGGACTAGAGAAAACCCCTGCAGGGAGAGAGTGGATGAGCGCTGTGTCTTTAGTTGATCAGAAAGCCGATGGAGAGGTGACTTGATCACTGTCTAAATACCTTCCCGGGTGAACCCCCAGGTGCCAGAGGGCCTTTAAGCTAGTGGGGAAAAGCAGGACAAGAACCAGTGCTGGAAGCCAACCAGACGCTCTCCAATGAGAAACAAGACCCGTGTTTGCCAGGGCGGGCGATTGCCCTGGGGTGTTTGTTCCAATGGTCAGGGGTGGAGTCTCCATCTCCAGTGCAGGCAGCACAGGGATGTCTGGCCTGGGCTGTACAGCAGGGCAGACGAGGCGATCCAGTGGTCTTTTCTGACCTGGCATGCCATGAATTTGTGAGACACCCCACCTCACTGGCAGGACCTGCCCGCAGCCTGGCGACCAGATCCCCCACCCCCCGCTGAGCCATGCTATCCCCACAGCCTGGAGCCCTTCCTGTACGGCCTGCACGCCCTCTTCAAGGGTGACTTCCGCATCACCTCGCCCCGCGACGAGTGGGTCTTCGCCGACATGGACCTGCTGCATCGCGTGGTGGCACCCGGTGTCCGCATGTCGCTCAAACTGCACCAGGTACCACCCCTGCCTGCAGGCCCCTCCCCTAGGGCAGATGGGCACTGGGTTCCCCTCGTCCATGCCCTAAGGGCCGTGTGCAGGGGGAGGGGAGAGGGCTTCTCCTGTCGTCTGCCTGCATGCTAGGGAATGGTGGGGGGGGAATGGCCTGAGGGTGGGGGTGACTGGCTGGGGGAGAGGGGAGGGGGAGGGGTGGGCTGGCCTGCTGGCAGGGAGGGTGTGGAAGCACTGGGAAGGAGAGGAGGGGTAACCCTATTAGCTTGTTGAGGGAGGGGAGATGATCCAGCTCCTGATCCTGCCCTCCAGACTGTGCTGGAGAGGAAGGGTCTGGAGGTCAGGAGGTCGTGACCCTCCCCCTGTGACCACCACCCCCCTTCCCACGCAGGACCATTTCACGTCACCGGACGAGTACGAGGACCCGGCCGTGCTGTATGATGCCATCACAGCCAACGAGGAGAAGATGGTGATCTCGCACGAGGGTGACCCAGCCTGGCGCAGCGCCATCCTTGCCAACACACCTGCCCTGCTGGCGCTGCGCCATGTCATGGATGACGCCAGCGACGAGTACAAGATCATCATGCTCAACAAACGCTACCTGAGCTTCCGCGTCATCAAGGTGAGACCCCCCCCCAGCCCACATTCCCCTCCCGGAACTGGGATGGAACCCAGGAGTCCTGGCTCCCAGCCTCCTGCGCTAACCACTGGACCCCACTCCCATCACGGAGCTGGGGCTAGAACCCCCGACCACCCCTCACCCTGTTTTCTCTCCTTGGCCAGGTGAACCGGGAGTGCGTGCGAGGGCTCTGGGCCGGGCAGCAGCAGGAACTGGTGTTCCTGCGGAACCGCAACCCAGAGCGGGGCAGCATCCAGAACGCCAAGCAGGCTTTGCGCAACATGATAAACTCATCCTGCGACCAGCCCATCGGCTACCCCATCTACGTGTCACCCCTCACCACCTCCTACGCTGGCAGCCACCCCCAGCTGCGCTCCCTCTGGGGTGGCCCCATCAGCCTGCACAACATCTCCACCTGGCTCATCAGCAGCTGGGAGAGGTGAGCACTCCGGAGCTCCTGCCCTGTTTCCCATAGCGCCCCCTGCTGGGAGAGGCCAGGGCTGGAGTAGTCATGAGCTCCCCCCACAGCCAGTGCTCCTGCCCTGCTCCCTACAGTGTCCCCTGCTGGGATGCAGTGCTCTCCATGAACTGATGCCCCTGTGCCTCATCTTACAGGCTACAGAAGGGCTGCGGTGCTGGCTGCAACAGCGGTGGGAATATTGAGGACTCGGACTGTGGCGGAGGCTCCTCGTCCATCAGCAACAACCCTGCAGGGCATGGGCAGCAGGGGAGCAGTGCCCCAGGCGGGCCGAGCATGGGCATGGCCACCCCGGGGGCTTCAAACCCCCAGGAGCCACCCGTCACCACTGCCCAGCCTCAGCCAGGTATGGAGACCACCAGCAGCAAACCTCCCTGCTCTGGAAGGGGTGGGGTGTAGGGGGGCTGGGAGTCCTGGGTTCCCTCCCCAGCTCGGCGGGGGGATGGGGGGAGTTTAGTGGGTTAGAGCAGGTGTGGTCCTAGGAGCTGGGACTCCTGGGTTCTGCTCTTCTCTCTGCCCTGACCCCTTGCCTAAGTGTCCCCTCCCTGGATAAGAGCCATCTGGCTGCAGGCACAGGTAGGGCCCATCTGTGCAATGCTTGGGGGTGTTTTGGGAGGCCTGGTGGGATGAGGTGGGTGGCACCAGGCTGTCTCTCAGGGGTTGGGGTGGGGCTATCTCGCTGAGGACTGGGAGCTGGAGCAGGGGGATGGAGTGGGTGCCAGCACCAGGGGTGGGCTCAGGGCGCTGTCTCTGGCCCATGCCAGCTCTAACGTTCCCATCTCCCCACAGGATCAGAGCAAAGCCTTCCACTGGGCCAGAACTGGCTAGTGCGGCCGGTGCCGGAGAGCCGGCGCGAAGCCCCCCCTGCTGCCCCCTGGGTGCCTGCCCACCGCCTCTCCGGCAGCCAGCTGTCCTGCACCAGCTCGCTGGCCTCCATGGCCTCCCAAGTCGAGGGAGCAGGGCCAGGCCGGGCCCCCCTGCCGCTCCCGCTGCCCCTACGGCCAGCACTGGGCACCTCGGCCACCTTTGCCTATGAGGGACTGTGCGGAAAGTGGAGCCTGCCTGGCCGCAAGGGGCTCAATGGGCTGGGGGGGAGCGAGGGAGATGCCTCCCCAGGGGCCCCCGCCAGCATCGGCACCACCCAGGGCACACCCCCCCGGGGGACCAGTGCCAGAGCACAGGTGAGAATGCCCCCCCCCCCAACCTCAGGGAAACCCCAGCCCTCCTGCCTCGAAGGGGAGACCCCGCCTCCGTCCACACCGTGTGGCCTGGGGGGGCTACTTTCATTCCCCCCACTCCCACACCCAGGGCACCATGGATG
Organism: Trachemys scripta elegans; assembly: GCF_013100865.1. Lineage (NCBI taxonomy): Eukaryota > Metazoa > Chordata > Testudines > Emydidae > Trachemys > Trachemys scripta. The sequence continues at coordinate 32,912,951 of NC_048304.1, forward strand.
GCTGCCCCCTCCCTTAGGGGCTGTGTCTGCTGCACAGAGCTCCCCTCCATATCAGACACGGCTGTTTCATTGTGCGTGGGAGGGATCACCCCTGGATACACCGTACACCCCCCTGCCAAGCAGGTGGCTCAGGACAGCTCTGGCAGATCAGCTTAGTGCTAATGGAAAGCCCTTAAGCCGGCTTGGGGCAGCTGTGTGCCGCCTCCGCTCCTATGAGAAGCCATTTGAAGGGCACCTGGGATTAGTTTCAGCTTGGATGTTCCCCACCTCCGCCAACCCATTCTGTCCCACATAGGGCCCCATCCCAAGCAGCCTAGCCTATCCCCCGTGGGGCCCCATCCTGGCCAGTCCCCCATCCCCTCCATCTAGCCTGTAACCCATCTGTTTCTTTGCCCACAGCCCTCTGTGCCCCCGGACCCAGGCCCTCTTGCTGACACCACGGAGGCCAACTCCTCCCAGCAGTGCTCCCCACTAGCAGAGCCAGAGCAGCAGCCGCCTGGCCCTGGTGCCCCACCACCTGAGTGGGGCCGGCAGCGGGAGAAGGAGAGCCCTGCCGCCCAGCCACTCCTGGAGCACCAGTACTGAGGGGGGGCAGTGGGAGCAGCCATTGTCTTCCCCATCCCTCGCATTGATACCAATGGGCTGGTCCCACCACACAGTGCCCCCCGCACGCCTTCAGGACCCTGGACAGCAATAAGGGGGCTAATAGCTCCTCCTCCTCCACCTGCCCCTGCCTCCCCCCACCGGACTCCAGAGGGGACCTTATGGACAACAGTACTGTCCCCCCCGTAGTGGGGGAGGGGCAGGCGGGGGTCCTCTCCACCAGAGACTCAACTGCTCCTCGGTCTCAGTACTGCTCCCCCGCGCTGCTCCCCCAGCGCTGTATTTAAGGGGGGTTGGGACCCAAGCGAATAACACTATTTTTGATTTTTTTTGATGGTTTATTTTTCTCTGATCCTGGATTTTTGGTTGATACAAAAAATTAAAAAATACCCACAAAAAAAAAAAAAAAAAAGCACAACACCCCACGCCCCAGACATGCAACCTCCCCACAAGTCTGGGTTGGGTTGGGGAGGGGCCACACTCCTGGGTTATAGCCTGAGGCTGGAGGGGGTTAGAGCAGGCTCAGAGGGTTCCTGGGTTCTAGCCTAGGCTGGGGACGGGGCTCTCGTGGGTTACAGCAGGAGGGGCTGCATTAGGACACATAGGTTTCAATCTTGCCTTCCGCACCTCTGCTCAGATTCCCCCTCTGTCCAAAGGAGAAGATAACCCTTTATCCTGCCTGGGGTCCCTTTCCCTCTAGGTGCTCAATGATGAGGGGAGAGGTCCAGCCCCTACCCTACCCCAGGCTCTTGCCATGGAGTCACATCCTCCCAGGACCAGCCCCTCCTGGGCGAGTTGGAGGTGCCTCCACTGTCCAGCTGCACTCGTCCACAGAAACTGGGCAGCCCCCTTTCCTTCCCCTTCAGTATCCAACCTGCCTCCCCAGGGGGGAGCTAGCCCTGCAGGGGGCTTCCTGTCCTCCCCCATAATTGGTGAATCTCTGGGCCCAGGCTGTGGGGGAGCACATAGTTCTTAGCCAGGGGGATGCTGCATGGTTGGTTGTGGGGTGGGCCCAAGGGGGAAAGCACAAGCACTGCAGGCCTCATGAAGGAGCAGTTCTCTAGTGCCAGGGGTGTGCCCCAAGGCTGGTTCCTGTGTGGGTCAAAGGACTCCCTTGCAGGTGAGAATCCTGGGCCTGCCTGAAACCTGTTGTCCTGCCTAGCAGAGTGCAGTTAGTGTCAGGAGAGGGAATTGGGGGGGGGTGGTGGTCAAGGAACTAAGGGGGTGCAGCTGCCTGGGTTATGCTGCCCCCGCCCTAAATATTCACTGAGCCAACTGCCTTCCCCCATCCTCTTTGTACATGGGGATCTCTCCATGGGGTCTGCATGCCTAGTCATAGGTCCTGGCAGCAAGGACCCTGGCCCTGTCCTGTGATAGCAAAGCAGGGCCCTCCTCTTGTGTCTGTTGTCCCCCATCCCTTCCCTCACCCTGAGGTGGGGGAGTCTGTCCTTCCGGGTGTTCTGTCCATCCATCCCTCCAGTATGCAGGTTGATGGGTCAGTCTGTCTATCTGCCCCTTGCCCCCCCCCCATCTCTCACTCTGTGCTCAGACTCCTGGTAGCGCACCGCACGTCTCTTGTCCGTCTGTCCATCCTTCCCCCCCTCCCCGCCTTTCTGTCTCTCCTTCCCACCCTCCTGTTTGTCCGTCCTTCCCCCCACCTACCCCCGCCTGTCTGTCCATCCTTCCCACCCTCCTGCTTGTCCGTCCTTCCCCCCACCTACCCCCGCCTGTCTGTCCGTCTTTCCCACCCTCCCGCTTGTCCGTCCTTCCCACCCTCCTGCTTGTCCTTCCTTCCCCCCACCTACCCCCGCCTGTCTGTCCGTCTTTCCCACCTTCCTGCTTGTCTGTCCTTCCCCCCCCCGCCTGTCTGTCCGACCGACCTTCCCACCCTCCTGCTTGTCCGTCCTTCCCACCACCACCCCCGCGCCGCCTGTCTGTCAGTCTCTGCTCCTCCGTCTGCAGCAGTGGCGGCGGCGCTAGGACACCGCGGGGAAGGGGGTGGGGGGGTCCTGTCAGCTGGGAGGGGAGGGAGCGGCCGGTGCGGAGGCTGGGGGGAAACGCGGGACGCCGGACCCGGAGGTAGGAGCCCCCCGCTCCCCAGCACCTCACCCGACACAGCGCCCCCGCCCATCCCAGCTCCCCCATCCTCTTCACCCTTCACAGCGCCCCGCTCCCCCGCCCATCCCAGCTCACCCATCCTCCCCTCACCCCCACAGCTCCCCCGCCCCCTCACTGCACACAGCACCCTCCATCCCCCTCACCCTACACAGTGCCCCCCCGCATGTCCCAGACAGTGTCCCCTGCTCCCCATCCTCCTGCGCCCCCACTCATCCTCCAGTGCCCCCCTGCTCCCCATCCCCCTCACCTCACACAGTGCCCCCACCCATCCCAGCTCCCCCATTCTCCTCACCCCATATAGTGCCACCACCCATCCTCACCCCACCCAGAACCCCCCCATTCCCCACCCCATCACTCTACACAGCGCCCACTGCTCATCCCAGCCAGTGCTCCCCACCCCCCTAACTCCCACACTGTGCCCCCACCTATCCCAACTCCTCCATCCTTCTCACCCCACCCAGCACCCCTGCTCACTATCCCCCCACAGCACCCCAGCCCATCCCAGCTTCCCCATCCTCCTCACCCCACCCAACGTCCCTGCTCCCCAGCCCCACCCTCCACACACCGCCCCCAACCATCCCAGCCAGTGTCCCCACTCCCCAGCCCCACCCCCACACAATACCCCATCCCATCCCAGCCAGTGCCCCCACACTCCCCTCAACCCACACAGCACATCCCGCCTATCCCCCTGAACCCCACCCCATCCCCCTCACCCCACACAGTATCCTCCATCTATCCATCCCCCTAATCCCACACAGCACCCCCATTCCTCACCACCATCCCCCTCACTTCATACAGCACCCCATCCATCCCAGCCATCCCCTTGCACCCAGTGCCCACCATTCCCCATCCCCCTCACTCTACACAGCACCCCCTGCCCATCCCATCCATTCCCCTCACCCCATATAGCATCCTCACCTATCCCATTCTTCCCTCTGCTCCTCCACCCATCCCCTTCCCAGCACCCTGCACCCCCTGCTCCCCCACCCATCTATCTATCCAGTAGCCCTAACCAACGCAGTACCCCCTCCACAGCTGTCCTTCCTAGCGCCCCCCCAATGCACACACCCCCCTCAAAAGGCACTAGGTTTCCACTTTGCAGGTGAAGGGCAGACCCCCAGTGTGGGGGGGGATATTGGTGCCTCTGGGCTGGGGAGATTTGCTCCCACAGGGGTAATGGAAGGATTTACGGGGGACTGCCCCCCATTTATCGCGGGTTTGCTTCCACTGAGGGGAGGGAGTACCCAGCCGGGCATCATCTGGGGCCTTCTATAAAAGAATGGGATAACTAGAGGGCGGGAGTTGGGGAGAGCCATGGGGCAGAAGGGGCTGAGAGTTGGGGGGGGCTGGAGCTTGGATGGCTGGAAGGGGGCAGTGGGGCTCATTTCTCATCTTTTAAAAATGATTTTATTAATATTTTAAAACGTCCCTGACACCCACACAACACAGTCCCCACCACAATGCCACCGCTCCCCCAACATCCATATAACACAACCCCCCCACTACAATGCCACCCCATCCCACAATGCCCACACAACACCCCCCCCAACACAACACCACTCCCTCCCCTAGCACCCACACAACACCACCCCTCCCCCCCACTCAACACCATCCCCTCCCCCAGTGTCCACACAACACAGCCCCTGATCCAACGCTGCCCATGCCCCAATGCCCACACAACACAGACCCCTGCCCCAACACAACATAGATCCTCTCCGCCTATGCCCACACAACACAACCCCCATCACAACGCAGCCCCCCTTCACCAAATGCCCACACAACTCCACCCCCCAAAACAATAACCCCTCTGCCCCAACGCAATGCAACCCCCCTCTCTCCACACAGCACCCACACAATAAAACCCGTCTGGCACCATACTCAGCACACACAGCACCCTGTGCACAATCCACAATACAACCCCTTTGCCCACCACCCAGGCACAGCCGGTTGGGAACCACAAGCAATGGGCAATTCTGACATTTTGGATTTTGTTTTTCTTTCCAAATCGGAATCAAAAAGCTGGAATCTTGGGCAAAACAAATGTCCCAAAACGGTGATTTAGGGGCTCGTCCCTGCTTGGGTTTGATTAAAAAGTTACACCATTTTGATTTTCTCATTTTGATTTGTCCAGCGTATTGAAATAGTAAATCCAATACGTTCTACAGGGGATGAGCTATTTATATATATAATAATAATATTGGAATTAAGATTGTAAGCTAGTATGTCTCCAATATTGTATATCACCATGCATATATTACAATATTAAATATCTACAGCTATTTTAATATGACAAATGTCCCAGCAGCGCTAATATCTTGATATTTATAGCTAGTATATTTAGTATTTTCATAAAACATAAAAGTCCAAAGGAAACTAACCAAAACAATAAAAGTCAAAACTGACCATTTTTCCTTCATTAAACTGGGGATGTCAAAACAATTCATTTTTTTCCCCATGTAAAATTTTGTCGGAATTGGCAAGTTCCCGCAAAACATTTCACATTCAAAGAACGGCTGTTAGCGGAGAACTCCAGCCAAAAATTCCAAGCACAACACATAACACAATACACACAACACAACACAACCCCCTCACTCCGGGCCCAGCGTGACCCCATATGCACAACACAACTCCCTCACTTGACGCTCAGTGAAACCCAATATACATAATGCAACAAACCCCTTCGCTCAGTGCCCGTTGCAACCCGATACACACACAACACAGCACAACATAACCCCCTTACTCAGTGCCTGGCACAACCTGATATCCATAACACAGCACAACACAACCCCCTCACCCAGTGCCTCCTATGGCCTGATATACACACCACAGCCCCACTTGCGCACCACATAGTGGACACCTCCTCCCACCATAGCACACCCACAAAATGCAGCATAGCTCAGACCCGGCCCAGTGCCACCCCCTCCCAGCACACTCCCCATGCACCCCACTATCTCAACACAACACCCTTGGCCCACGGCACAGCACCATAACCCAACACCCCTACCGCCTCAGGCCCCCATCCTCCACCACTCCTGTATGGCCCACACTCACATAGCCCCCTCCAGCCTACTCCCTGTCGGGCAGAAGGCAGGCTAGATGGGTACTGGCAGGGCAGGGCAGAGCTGGGGGTGGAATCCCTGGGGGATGGGCTTTTAAACAGGGGGCCCCAGTGTCTTCCCCCCTGCCAATCTGAATTGCCCAGATCAGGAGATGGGAGGGAGCTGATGGGATAACTATAGGGTGGAGTAGGGAGCTGGGTCAGTGGGGAGGGGTGGGGCACAAGGGAGCTTATAAAAGGATGAAGGAAATAAACTTGTAAGCAAAATGGGAACTGATGAGGGAGTATTAATGGGGGTGGTGGTGGCAGGGCTCGGTGGGGGCGGGGGGGTGGATTGTTCTGAGTAACACCAGGCCAGCTTTGTAGAGCCAGAGGAGGTTGAGGGGAAGGGAAGAAGCTGAAGGGGGGTGTGTGTGCACGGGGGAGGGCACTATCGCTGGGATTCACACTCCCTCACCCTCCAGGGATCCAGGCCCTGGGACACCTGTCCAGCTCTGATCCACCTACCAACACCCTTCCCCCTTTGTTCTGAGTGACTGGGAAATCCCTCAGGGATGCTGGAGCCCTGAGCAGGGAAGAGCTTGGGGGGGCCAGCGGAGAGATAGGGACAGGGCAGTAGTGGGGATTTTAGATGCAGTTGGACACTCAATATCCTGCCATTGGGCAAATCTGAATAGAAACATACACAGCCCCCTAGTTCTGCCAGTACCCCTCAGTCCTGACTCACAGCCCCCCGCCACCCCAGCCTTGGCCACCTCCACCCCCAGCTCTGCCAGTGTCCTTCAGTCTTCTGACCCAGAGCTCCCTGCCATGTCAGCCCTGCCTCCCTCCACTGCCAGCTCTGCCAGTGCCCCTCAGTCCTGACCCACAGGCCCCTGCCATTCCAGCCTTCCCCACTCCACTGCCAGCTCATGGGTTCAATACCAGCTCTGAGAGGGGAGGGGAGGGGAGTTGGGTCTAGTGGAGGCTGGGAGCCAGGACTCCTGGGTTCTATCCCAGCTCTGGGTTGGGCCTGGAGTGCAGGGGTGGGTGAGGGGAAGCCTGAGGGGAAGAAGGGAGACGTGGGGCCTAGGCACTGATGAACTCGTCAGTGAAGGGAGGAGGGGAAGAGTGGGGGGGCATATCTAAAGAGGCTTCATTGTCCTGGGGCTCCAAAGCCAGTCGAATTCCACCCCCTCTAGCTGGAAGATGGGCCAGATGCCGGCTGCAGGGAGGAGTGAAGGCCTAGGAGGGGGGATGGTTGGGGTAGGCAGGGTTCCCCTGACATTGCAGCCATGCTGGAGCCCCCCAGGCTCTCCGCAATACCAGGCTCTGGAGCTCGGGGTACAGGGGCAGGGGAGTACCCTGCTGAATGCCCAGCATCCCTCACACACGGGTTACCATTCTGTTCAATGGCTGCCAATGTCCCCTTGTCCCCCCCTCCCCCGCCCCGCATGTCCCTGAAAGGCCCCTTTGAGGGCAGCAGCCTCGGGGTGACGCAGCCCAAATAGCATCCACCCCCACCACCATGTGGGGGTGGGGAACCCATTCATGGCCAGGCGAGGATGTCTGCTTGCGTAAGCTCACTTGGGACCAGGGGAGGGCACCAGCTACAGAGTAACCAGGGCAGCATTGGGGGCTGGCTCAGCACGTCCTGGTACCAGTAAGAGGGATTCCCCCAATATACATAGAGCTCTGCTGTTGCCCCTCAATCCTGATCCACAACCCCTGCTATCCCAGCACTGGGTTCCCTTGCCCCTCCCCCACAGTGCCGGTACTCCTGATCCACAGGCCCCCCTTATCTCCCTGTGGGCATGAGGCACCGATTTGTGGTTTCCACTCTGAACCGGCAGGGGAAAGAGCAAAAGACCAGTTGGTTGGGTTCTGGGCCGGGCTGTGTGAAGCAGGAAGCCCAGGGCTGGGAGTGCGGGGCCCTGGCAGAGGTGAGGGGCCCCGGGCTGGGCTAGCAGGGGTGTGTGGGCTGGGAGTGAGGGGCACTGGCAGGGCTGTGGGGGAGCCCAGGGCTGGGATATCAGGGGGCTGTGGGTCAGGATTGCGGGGCACTGGCAGAGTGGGAAGGAGGGGGGTGTTATTAGGCCTAGCTGCGTGGCCAGGAAGCTGCTCACCGGTTTGGGGGTGGGGAGTCGGCAGGTCACACTCGGGACCTGGCTCTTTCCTGAGGATGTTGGGGGTGTGTGGGGGGGGACGTGGCTCAGGCTCCTGATTGCGCCATCACTTCCCGCACAGCAGGAAGCGAGTCAGAGCGTCCGCGCCACCCAGCCCGTCTGGACCCCGAGGTACCGACCCCCCAGGTACCGAGCCTTTCGCCTGGCTTGGAGGGGGCTGGAGAGTCATGGGGGGGATGGGAGTGCCAGGGGGCTGATGCGGGTGGTTCCCAGGCCGATGGGGGTTCAGGGGTGCAGGTTGTCGGGGAGTCCCTGGAGCAATGAAACAGGTCTGTGGGGCAGGCGATGGGGGCCAGCTTAGACTGACCGGGGATCTTGGGGTGGGCTGGGGCCCAGCCGGTGGGAGGAAACAGTCAAGGGCAGCATGGCGGTGGGGCGGCGTATCCAACCATCCTTCCTGGGCGCGGGGGCTCCCCCAGGGAGGGGGTGTTTTCCCAGGGCAAAATAAGTGCAACGGGCAGCTCAGGCAACAGGTCCCAGCAGATCTCTATGTCCGTGGCCACGCGGCTGCAGCCATGTGTCTGTCTCCCCGCTCCCGCCCCATCTCCTCAGTTTAACCAGATGAATTTTTGTACTTCCTGCCATTGTAGCTTCCTGAGACCTGAAATCACACCCCGAAACTGAGCACCCTCAGCCCCCTGCCTGAGCATGGTGTCCCCTCCCCCCCACCCGTCCCTTCTCCCCACATCCAAAACAGAGGGGAGGAGATGGGAGCATCTTCCACCTGCACAGACACCCCAGACCCAGGCCCACCACTGTCCCCGAGCCTCCCCCTCCCCCCAGTGAACCCCGGTGTCCAGGAAAGAGTCCCAGCGAGCTGAAGCTCCAAACCTTCCTGATTCCCCCTCTGCTGATACAATAGGATGCAGGATTCTCTTTCACTTCCTGTCCTAAATCCTTGGGAACTGTCAATGTGCAGCTGTTAAACAAGGCTCCAGATACAGATGACTCTCAGCACCAGGCAAGGGAGCTCTGTACAAAGAGCCCCTGCGCCCCATCCCAGAGGTGGCTGCATCTCAGCAACGGTCGAGGGATCCCCCTTCCCCCCAAGGAAATACTGAATTCTTGCTCTCTGTTTCTCCAGGTCCCTGTGACACACCCGGGCTCAGATATCCGTCCCCCCTGCTCAGGGAGCTGGGTGAGTTGCTCTTTCCAGTGTGTGTGTGGGGCGGAGGGCACTGTTCCATGGGGGTAATATGGGAGCTCAAAGGGGGCTGGTTCAGCCACCAGACATTGCTGTCACCAGCCCCACATTTGGTCCCCAATAGACACCAAGCAACCCCACCTCCCCCTCCCCCAGGCATTCAGCCGCCATTAACCCTTTCCCTGCCAAGCCCTCCCAATAGAGACCCAAGAATTCCACCCCACTCTCTGGAAAAAAAACATAGGTTTGTCCCAAGTCCGACCTCCAAGCTGGCGGGGACAGTAAATGGGGTGTGTGTGTCCAGGTGGGGTGGGGCTTGGTGGTCGCCCCAGCACAGTGATGGGGCATGATAGAGCTGCTGGGTGGGGGGAGGAGGGGCTGTGCCAGGCGGGTCCTTTGTTAATGTTCCAGCAAGCAACTAGGTTAACAAGTATCAGAGGGGTAGCCATGTTAGTCTGTATCCACAAAAACACGAGGAGTCCGGTGGCACCTTAAAGACTAACAGATTTATTTGGGCATAAGCTTTTGTGAAAATACTCCATGCATCTGAAAAAGTGGGTTTTCCCCCATGAAAGCTTATGCCCAAATAAACCTGTTAATCTTTAAGGTGCCACCGGACTCCTCGTTGTTTTTTAGGTTAAAAAACTCGTCTGCACCAGAGACAAGGAGAGGGACCTTTCCCTCTAGGGGGCGCTGGCTCTGATCCAGACCCAGGGCAGAGGATGGGCTAGCTCAGGGGGCAGGGAATGGGGACATGAGGCCTTTCTCCTCTAGGGGGCGCCAGCTCTGATCTGGCCCCAGGTTCATAGTGAATGTCATTCCTGTCTATGAGATGAGTTTGCTGGGTCTCAGGCAAGTCATCCTTAGTAGACTAGGGCACCTCCCACACTGGGCCCCAGCCCCTGGCTAGCAGAAAGGCCTGGGAGGTGGGGCTGAATAGGCTCTGGGGACCATGCTTTCCTCTCCACTCCCATGACACGGGGAGCGTACATGGTGGGGGGCTGTGTGTTTGGAAGGGAGTCTGAGGGTGGGAGCGTGAAGAGGAAGAGGGTATAGGGGACTGGGGGAAGGGGAGAAGGATGGGGGGGAGGGGGGGGGTGGGCCTCTCTCTGCTGTCTCCCCTAATCGGGGGACAGCACAAGGGGGGGATGGGAGCTGGGAGCTGGGAGCTGGGGCCTCTGAGCCAGCACCTCCCCCAACCATGAGCATCACTGCAGACACCCACTTCCCCCATGTGTCCTCACCTCACAGACGTGGCTCTAGCGTATTGAGAGGGGGAGGGGGAGCTCAGTCGCTCATCTGACGCTTACAGAGCCAACCACAAATGGGGAAGTAGAGGCCACCCACGCACCTCCCCCCAAAGAACGTCTGGATGCTTCAGTTCCAATATAGACCAGCAAAATGAGCTTGACGGGTCTTAACCTTGGCATTGTCTGGGCTGTAGGTTGGGAGTGAGGGGCACCAACAGAGCTTGGGAGGGGAGATAGCAGAGGTCTGCGGGTCGCGAATGAGCGACACCACCAGAGTTGTGGCAGAAGCTGATCTGCTGGCCCCCTTCTCTGTCTCTCTCTTCTGTTCTTGCCGCTCCCTGAACCCCTCCCCAGCCTGGTATGTCACTGGCGAAGCAGTCAGCTCCCCACCCCCAGAGTCCTGGGGAACCAGGGACCAAGGAGGGGCTGGGACTGGGGGAGCCAGGACAGGGGCTGTTCTGCAGATGTTTGGAACCCCAGTAGTTGGGGGGAGTCAGTGTGGGAGGGATAGGTTTGGGGGAGTCAGTTCCAGGTTGGCGGGGTCACAATTAGCTGGGGGCAAGTCCAGTTCCGGGGTGCAGGGTGATTATTTGTCTGCCAGCTGCTCTCCTTTCCCCTCCCCCGCCACTATCTCTGTGGGGTCTGACCTCTCCGGCACAGATTCCACTCTGCTCGGCTCAGCAACTGCAGAGAAAGCAGAAATGTGAATGGGGGGCACTGGGTGGGTGCAAGGAGTCAGGGTATGGTGCAGGGTGTGTGTGTAGAGGGGTGTCACTTCAGGGGTCAGGGCAGCAACTCTGTTTCTGCCTCTGGGAGCCATTGCCTCCAGACTGGGAGCCTCAGCCCTTTGTCCCCAGCGTCCCCCCAGCCTTGCAGGAGGAAGCTTCTACAGAAACAGGTACTTGTGCAAGTTCCTGTTTTTTGGCTCTTTCTGTTGGTAGCTGGGCAGAGCCCCATATCCCACCCCGCATGTGAGGGCCCTGTTGGCCCTGTCTCTCTCCCAAACTGAGCCAGCCAAGCCCCAGTTCTGGGCCCAAATTGGAGTCAGTGCCCCTTGCTATCAGGCCAGTATCTGGGTGGTTTTGCCTCAGCTATCATATGTCACAGAGTGTACCTGTGTCAGGCAGCTGTTTGTCCCTGACCCCCCACCCCCATTCAGCGCCGAGACGTTCCCTCCACACACACAGCTGCCCCATCTGAGCGAGGGCAGGAAGCTGCGGCTAGAGGGGAGCGTATGGGGAGATTTCCTGCAGCCCTGACCACGGAACCCTGTCCCGTCTGCAGCTGCTGCTAATGCAGTATGCCCCCACCCACCAGACACATCAGCATCCCAGAATGCACCTGCCTCCCCATCGTTCACATCAACCTCCCACTATGCACCTGCCCCACACAACGGTCACATCAACTTCCCAGAATGCACCTGCCCTCTCCTCCCCAGACTGCCCTGGGTATGCAGCAATAGCCCTGTGTCCCCCCCCCACATACACACACACTCCCTGTGATGGGGCAAAGCTGCCTGACATCAGGGCTCCATCGGGCCCAGTCTGCAATCGGGGGCATCCCCAGGAGTCAGAGGGGAGAGGGCACAGAAGGGATTCCCACTGAGCGAGGATGACAGATCAGTGTCCCAAAACAGAACCCAGGAAGTAGAGCGAAAACGTGACCCAGACATTATTGAACCTGCCCAAGAAAGTGCCTAGGTGTTAGAGAGGGAAGCACAGGGGTTTCAGAGAGGAAATGTACTCTGGGTACTAGATAAATAAACAGCCCAGAAAAGTACCCCAGTATTAGAAGGAAAGTACCAGGTATCAGAGAGGGAATGGCTCAGTGTTTGACAGATAAAATTGCTGGAGAAATACCTTCTCCTCAAGCCCCTGCCCTGGTCATCTCCCTGGCGAGCAACCCAGGTTGGCACCTGGTGTTTTTCAGGGCTGTCCCCATCGCACCAGGGAAAAGTGTCCAACCAGTCGCCAGAAATGCTCCTGGTGTTTGGGGGCAGCTGGGAAGATGGGACCCAGCACAAGCTGCCTCAGTGCTGGGGGGACAGGGTCCAGCATTGCAGCCTGGGCCTCTCCCCATCTCCCCCATCTCAGATCTCCCCTCAACTCCTTTCGCAGGAAGGCGGCTCCCCACCCCATACCAGGATCTGTGATTGAGCAGGCTGCTTCACCAGGAGCTGAGAGCAGAGCGCCCTGCCCAGAACCCGGGCTGCACCAAGGCCCACCCTTAACCCCCCAGCATGGCACGCCGGCCGGCCACACCCCATGTCTGGATTTGACGGCTTCCAGCACAGCAGCGCCTCCCCAGTGGCTCCCTATGATGCTCTCATCCAATGAGACGACGGGCCACACCCACTGATGGCCAGTGGCCATAAAGGAGAAAGCTGAGTGGCAAGGCGTAGAGCACATAGTTGTCCTTCCCAGCCAATTGGATTGTTTCCTTGACTCTCGCTCCCCCAAGCCTGCGTGCATGTGATCGGCGGCCGCACCTCTCCGTCCGCCAGGCCGTCTCATTCCCGTTTTCCGGGGGGGCGTGCTGGTGGGCGGGAGGGCCATGCAGTCAGATGACCTCTTCGTCCGCAAAATCCGGCGCCACTCTGCCCGGCCCCCTCTGGCCTCCATCTCCTTCGACGCCAAAGGGATCCCGGCCCCCCTCCTGCGGCCCCCCCGGAGTGAGGTGACCCAGGGGCTCCCCAGGGGGCATGGCACCCCCCCTGGCCTGGGCCTAAGGCCTGCCAGCCACATCATGCACCGCAGCAACAGTGACGTGACCCTTGGGGAGGGGGTGCCTGGGGACGGAACACCCCCCTCCTCGTCACTGGTGGGGGGTGGGGATTGCGGGCTGCACCGGGACTATGGCAGCCTGAGCTCCATCGAGAAAGGCCCGGGGCCCCCCCGCACCCGCGCCCACAGCCACGAGGAGCCACGGGCCAGCAGCCCAGCTGCCCGGCGCTTCTGGGACCCCCTGGTGCTTCTGGGGCTCACAGGAGGCGAGGTGTGGGAAGGGGACGGCCAGGGGGCTGGGGCCGCCGTGCCAGAGCAGGACAGGGGAGAAGAGCCCCCCAAGTTCCCCCCACAGATCTGGGTGCGCCAGCTGGCCCACTATGATGTGCAAAGCATCCTCTTTGATCCAGGTGAGGCGGCCTGGTGCCAGGGCAGTGCCGGGCGCCGGGTGCGTAACATCACCACAGGGGCCTCAGCCGCCTCCGCAGGGCCAACCCCCACCCCTGTCCCTGAGGAGCCTGATCCAGGTGATGGCAAGGATGGGCCTCTGGTGCTCAGTTGCCCCCACTTCCGCAATGAGATTGGGGGTGAGGAGGAGGGGGGCCTGGGCCGGCGCCAGGAAGCAGGAGGGGGCGCCGGGCAGCTGCCCAATGCGGCCGTGTCGGTGCTGGAGGAGCCACGGGAGAGTTACCCCACCAGGGGCAGCCGGGCCACCCACTACATTGAGTATGCCGACCTGGGCGCCAGCTACTACCGCAAATACTTCTATGGCAAGGGTGAGCCGGGGCAGGGGAGTAGGACACAGGGGGCAGAATGTATGCGGGGTACAGGGTGTGGGGAGGAAGGAACAAGGGACACAAGACATAAGGAGCATGGAGCTGGGGGCAAGGGCCAGCTGCTCTGAGTGCTGCTACGCAAGGGTGAGCTGGCAGAAAAATTATCCTGGGGGGGCAAAGGCTGGGGAGGCAGGAGGCTGGCACTCAGAGGGGGAGGAGTGAAAGTGGGGGTTCATGGGGCTGGCATTCGGGGGGGGTCAGGGAATGTGTGGGGAAGGTTGGGGGCAGTCCTCGCAATGCCCATCTCTAACAAATACCCATCCCCTGGCACAGAGCATCAGAACTTCTTCGGGGTGGATGAGCGCCTGGGAGCGGTGGCTGTGTCGCTGCGGCGTGAAGAGAAGGAGAAGGAGGGTGCCAGCCTGCAGTACAACTACCGCTTCATCCTGCGCACCAGCGAGGTGGGCATCACCAGAGGGAGCTCACAGCCTGGGGGGAGCTTGTAGCACAGGGGCACTACCGGGGGAGCGGGACACTGTGGGTAGGGCACTGCCCTGGAGAGGTGGTGCTGTGGGGGAGTCCTAGTCAGGGGGCTATGCATGGGTACAAAAATTCCCTGACCTTCTCCCCACCCCCCATGGCTTCTCCTCCCCACAGCTGCGGACCCTGCGAGGCTCAGTGCTGGAGGAGGCGCTGCCCCCCACTGCCCGTCCCCCCGCTGCCCGTGGGCTGTCCCCCAAGAAGCTGCTGGAGCATGTGCTGCCCGACCTGAACCTGCAGGGGCTGCGCCTGGCATCCAACTCACCCAAGGTGCCTGAGACGCTGCTCAAGCTGGACGAGCAGGGGGTGAGTGTGTGAGTGATGGAGTGCCACAGGGATTCTGCCATGGGCCTGCCTACTATGGGGGGTACCACGGTAGGGATGGTGAGGAAGTTGGGGCAGGGCTGGCTCCAGGCACCAGCCCACCAACCATGTGCTTGGGGCGGCGCCTGGAGGGGGGCGGTGCGGCGGGGCGCTCAGGCCCGAGAGCAGGGCCGTGACTGGGCTCGCCGCCCTCCCCAAGGCGCTCCGGCCGCCGGGGAGAGCGGAGCCGCAGCGGGCTCTCCGCCCTCCCCCCAGTGCTCTGGCCGCCGGGGGCTCTCCGCCCTCCCCCCGGCGCTCTGGCCGCCGGGGAGAGCGGAGAACCCCGGCCGGGCTCTCCGCCCTGCTCCCGGCACTCTGGCCGCCGGTCGGGGATTGCAGGCCTGCGGCTGGGCTCGGCGCCCTCCCCTGCCACGCAGGCTCTGTGGGAGGGGAAGTTCAGGAAGAGTTAGATCAGGGAGGTTGGGGAATGGGGGGTCCAGAAGGGTTGTTCTGGGGAGTTGGATCAAGGTCTTCTGTCGGGGGCTTGGGTCGGGGGGCTTGAGAACTTTGAGGGGGTCAGCGCAGGGGGCCATCAGGGGTCACTGTGTTGAGAGGTCTCGGCAGTTGTGGGGTTGGATCAATGATCCCATCAGGGATGCTACATTGGGGGTGAGATTGGGGCAGTTTGAGGGGTTGAGTTAGGGGTCCCATCAGGGATTGCTGTGTTGGGGGGGTCGGGGTATTTTGGGGGTGTAGGGGTCCCACTGGGGTTGCTGTGTGGGGGGGGTCAGGGTATTTTGGGGAGTTGAGTTAGGGGTCCCATTGAGGGTTTCTGTGTTGGGGTATTGAATTGGGGCAATTTTTGGGGTTGAGATAGGGATCCCATCAGGGGTTGCTGTGTTGCGGGGGTGGGATATTTTGAGGGGTTGAGTCAGGGGTCCCATTGGGGGTTGCTGTGTTGGGGGGGTTGAATCAAGGCAGTTTGGGGATGTTGTATCAGCTGGTCCCATGTTCCCCTCACTGTGCCCCTCCGCAGGTGAGTTTCCAGCGCAAGGTGGGAGTTCTGTACTGCCGGGCGGGGCAGGGCTCCGAGGAGGAGATGTACAACAACGAGGGGGCTGGCCCCCCATTCCAGGAGTTCCTGGAGCTGCTGGGCCAGCACGTCCAGCTGCGCGGCTTCACCAAGTACCGTGCCCAGCTTGACACCAAGAGTGAGTGTGGGGAGGGGGCACCAGGGGTGGTAACTGTAAACAGATACATGTAGGGCCCCAAAGAAGGCCAGCCATGCTCGCAGCATGGGGGACTCTGTCTTGGGAAGGAATGACTCCGAAAAGGACTGGGGCGGGGGTGTGTGGAGGGGCTAACCTGCTGAACAGGATTTCCCAGTGCCATGCTGCGGCCAAAGGGCTAACATGATCCTTGGATGGATAAACAGGGGAATCTCTAGGAGTGGGGAGGTTCTGTTACCCCTGTATCTGGCACCGCTGTGCCCGCCGCTGGAGGTCCATGTCCAGTGCAGGGGCCCGCACGTCAGCATCACAAAGAATGTGGATAAATTGGAGAAGGGTCAGAGAAGAGCCCCAAGAATGATTGAGGAGTTGGAAAACCTGCCTTACAGTAAGAGACTCCAGGACCTCAATCTCCTCAGCTTATCAAAGAGAAGTTGAACAGGTGACCTGGTCACTGTCCCTAAACACCTACACAGGGAACAGAGCTGGGGTAACGGAGGCTTTTCAGTCCAACTGACAAAGGTCGAACACAACCCTGTGGCTGGAAGTTGAAGCTAGACCCATTTGGACTGGAACTAAGGCACTGTTAACAGTCCGTTAACAGTGAGAGTCAGTAACTGCTGTTACAGCATCCCCAGGGCTGTGGTGGATTCTCCACCCTTGGATATTTTCCAGTCTCGATGACTGTTTTTCTAGTTCATTTTCCAGTCTCGATGGCTGATCCACTCTAGTTCAACCAGGATTTTTGGGGGGCCGGTACAGTGTTATACCGGAGGTCAGACTAGAAGAGCACAATTGTCCCCTCTGGCTTTAAACTCTGTGGAAGGGAGGGTGAGACCCAGGAAAGGAGGCAATCTAGGGGGAGGCGCAAGGCAATATTGGGTGGGCACCATACAAGGCCAGACCTTGGGGGAGGGGAACAGGAGTGGGGTTGGGCTACTGGGAAAGGGGCCAGGAGGGCTGAGGGCTGAAAGCGGACTGGACTGCATTGGCAGCTGCCCCCGCCATTTGGCACCAGTAGACACATTGGGGAGCTGTCATAGCAGGCTGCCCTCTGCCAGCCTCCAGCCCACCCCATGAGGTGGGGAGCCTGGTCTTAAAGAGTCCCTCCCGCACTCCAGGGCAGGGGGACACATTGGCAGCAGGGGGTGGGGAGGCTCTGAAGAAGGGGACTGCATTCTCCACTCGACCCAGTCAAGGGCTTTCCCTGCTACCTCCTGCTGAGTCCCTGTCTCTCCCTGCCCCAATAATGCCCCCACTCCCCATTCCACTGACATCTCCCATCCTGTGTCTCCCCTAGCTGACTCCACGGGCACCCACTCGCTGTACACCACGTACCAGGACTATGAGATCATGTTCCACGTCTCCACTATGCTTCCCTACACGCCCAACAACCGCCAGCAGGTGAGGGGTGGGGGCAGGGCACTGGGATGGGGCTGGCACAGGGGAGGGGGTGCTGGTTTTCACCAGGGGTCCAGAGGGAAGGATTTCTGGGAAGGAGGAATCTAGAGGGTGCAAGAAGAGAATCTGGGAGTGATCGAGAGTCCAGGCAGCTCAGGAAAGGGGGGCAGGGATGGGTGACCTGGAAACGGGGGAGGAGGGGTTCCCATCCTGATTTCCATCCCCACCCCATGCCCAGCTCAGATCCTGCCCTTCCCCGTCGCCGCAGTAACACCATCTCTCTGGTTGTAGTTGCTACGGAAGCGTCACATTGGCAACGACATTGTCACAATCATCTTCCAGGAGCCAGGCGCACAGCCCTTCACACCCCGCACCATCCGCTCACACTTCCAGCATGTCTTCATCATAGTGCGCGTGCATGAGCCCTGCACCGAGCGCACCACCTACAGGTGAGGGATGAGCACACTGCCAACAGGGAAGAGGGGACCGCACACTGAGTGTGTACCACCTACAGGGGAGGAGGGGAGCATGTGCCAAACACACCACCTACAGGAGATGGGGAGCGTGTGCCAAGAGCGCTGCCTCCAGGTGGGGGAGTGTGCGCTGAGTGTGCCCCTTCAGATCATGGGAGAGTGTGCACTGAGCACACCACATACAGGAGAAGGATGATCACGTTGCTATCAGGGAAGGGGGAAGCATGTGCTGAGAGTGCCACCTACAGGAGATGGGGGAGCAAGTGCTGAGTGTGCTGCCTACAGGGGAAGGGGGTAGTGTTCACTGAGTGTGCCACCTACAGTGGAGAAGGGAAGCATGCTGAGTGCGCTAACTATGGGGTGGTGCATGTGCCAAGGTCTTTCCCTCCGTACCTGCCTCCTTCCATGCCATCATCCCTGTTGCTGGCTGAGCCCATGGCTGCCCCCAGCTGCCCCATGCCCTGACTCCCATCTTTCTCCCCAGTGTGGCAGTGAGCCGCACCAAGGACATCCCACTCTTTGGGCCACCCATCCCAGCTGGGCACCGCTTCCCCCGGACACTCGCCTTCCGGGACTTCTTGCTGGCCAAAGCCATCAACGCAGAGAATGCGGCTGAGCGGTCAGGCAAATTCCACGCCATGGCTACCCGCACACGCCAGGAGTACCTGCAGGACCTGGCGCGCAGCCATGCTACCACCACCAGCCTGGAGGCCTCCTCCTCCCGCCTGCCCCTGCTCTCCCTCGGTGCCAAGAGGAAGGAGCGGGCCAAGGGGGCCAAGGCCTGGGAGCTGCAGAGTGCCGGGGCCCTGGTGTGGAGCGTGCGGGCACGGGATGGAGACCGGGCCGCCCCCGAGCTGCCTTGCCTGCTGGGTATCTCCGCCGAGTTCCTGGTGCTCATCGAGGCCAAAGGCAAGCGAGTCATCTTCAACTGCTCCTGCCGTGATGTGCTGGCCTGGACCTACTCCGACTGCGGCCTGGACCTCTACTACGGCTCCGGGGACTACGTCTCCGTGCGGCTCCCTGACGGCCAAGGGGACGAGGTCAAGGACATTGTGCACCGGCTGCAGGTAGGTCCTGGGCCACTGGCAGGTGGGGGGTACTGCAGGGGAGCTCCCGGCTATTCCAGCCCTGGACTCTGCCACAGGGGGCACTGCAGGGAGTGGGGCAGGCGCACTGGGAGGGGTGCTCTACAGGGGGCACAGCCAGTCCCCCCAATGCTCTCTCTCCCCTCAGCTGGTGACGCGGGGCTGCGAGACGCGGGAGCTCACACTGCTGCGGAACGGGTTGGGCCAGCTGGGTTTCCAGGTGGACAGCGAGGGCTTTGTCACCGATGTCGAGCGCTTCACCTTTGCGGAGAAGGCCGGCCTGCAGCCTGGCGCCCGGCTGGTGCGTGTGTGCGAGCGGGCACTGCCCAGCCTCAGCCACGCCCAGACTACCGAGCTTCTGCGCACTGCCAAGAAAGTCACCATCACCATGGTGCCTCCTGACGAGAATGGCAAGCCCCGCAGGTGAGCACAGTGCCAGTTGGGGGTTCCTGAGGTGTTGAGAGGGGAGAGTCCCCAGCAAGGGGTGCCATGGGGCAGGAGCTCCCAGCAGGATCACTCAGGGGTATGGGTTACAGGCAGGGATGCTCAGGCCTATGGGCTGGGGGTCCCCAGCAGGGGACACTAGCAGGAGGGGGCAGGAGCTTCCAGGAGAAACTGCTGTGGGGCACAGGGTGGGAGTGTTGGTGGGGAGCTCTGGGGAAGGATGCAGGAGCATTGACTGCAAGAGTCCCCAGCCTGGGGCATGGTGGGGTGTGGGTGGTATGGGGCAGGAATCCTTGGGGAGGGGCACTGTAGGGGGACAGTGGGGGTAGGTGGCAGTGGCAGGGAGCTGTGTGGGGCAGGGTAGAAGATGCGATGGGGTAGAATGGGGGACAGTGGCGAGCACTGTGGGGCAGGGAGTAGGGCTCTGTTGGGGGTGCTGTGAGGCAGGGGTCAGTGGGGACTGAATGGGGTGGGATCACTATGGGGGCTGCTGTGGGGCAGGATGTGGGGGGCTCAGTGGGATGGGGGTCAGGGGATTCTGGGACCCTGCCCCATCGTCTCTCTCTGACAGGAGTTTCTCTGAGCTATACGTGAAGTCCCTGCAGGAGAAGCGGCGTAGTGATTCCCCGGCAAGGGAGCCCCCCCGGACGGCTGGGGGCCCGGGGCCTGAGGGGGAGTTGAGACCGGCCACCCTGCAGCTGCTGCGCTCGCTTTCCCTGCAGGACGGGCCCCCCCATAGCCTGGCTGAGGAGCGCACCGAGTTCCTGCGCAGCCACAGCGAGGGCACTGCCCCCCGCAACCTGCCGTGAGTGCCCCCACCTCCTGCAACCCCGCCTCCATCCCACCCGGTTCCCCACCCCGCTGTGAGTGCCCCCACCTCCTGCGACCCTGTCTCCATCCCACCCCGGCCCCCCACCCTGCAGTGAGTGCCCCCCACCACCTGGGATCCCCACCTCCATCCCACCCCGACCCCCCCACGCTTCCCCCCCAGCTCCCCAACCTGCCATGAGTGCCCCCTGCCTCCTCAGATCCCCGCCTTCACCCCACCCCCATTAACCACCAACCTGCTGTGAGTACTCCCGCAGCCTCCTAGGACTCCTTCCTCCCCCCCAGATCCAAATGCCACGCAATGGACTGGTTGCCACCCCCCACCTAGGCTTCCCTCATCAGCTGTTATCTCCCTCTGCATTCCCCCCCTTTTTCTCAGCTGTGTTGTTCCTCTGCCTCTGCAGGTCCCAGAGCAGGGAGATCCCCACGTTACCTGACCCCACACCTGACCTCATCCTGGCAGCCACACCCAAGGGGCCCCCTGAGCAGGAAATGGTGAGTGTGTGTGTGTCCTGGCTGCCCCCTACAGGATGCAATCAGGCCCCTCGGGGTGTGTGCTGTAGCTCTGGAGGTTTCAGGTGCACTAATGTCATTCTTGGCGTTTCGTGATGTGCATTGTTATTTGCAGCTATTTATTTGTGAAATAAATCTGTGAACCTGTTTAACAGCCCCTGTGCCCCACCTGAGAGGTGGCTGCATCTCAGTACTGGGTGAAGGTTCCGTGTATAAACAGCCTCCACATCCCACCCCAGAGGTGGCTGAAACTCCAGGCATCAATCACTGTGTTGTCTTGTCCCAGGACCATCCAGGAGACCCCACATCGTTGGAGCAGGCTCCCCCCGATCATGGGGTCATGGGTAGCCAGGCCCCACTCCCTAGCGAGACGGCCCCACCCACCTCGGACATGAGTGACACCGAGAAATTCCTACCCCGGACACTCTCGTTGCGAAACTCCATCACCAAGAGTAAGACAAGCACACACACGCACCCCCGGTTTGATCCTGTCCCGTCAGCATCGGGGGAGCTTTCCCTTTTCCAAGTGCAGGGTCCAGCTCTAAATGCCAGCTGGGTGCTTTGTGCTGGGATTTTTCTCCAATAAAAAAAAAAAAAAAGCAGGGGGATGGGAAGGAAAAATGGAACTAAAGTGTGGGGAGGGGCCCCAAAGCGGGTTTTCACACATCAACCCCTATTTGTTTCCTTCGAGATTCCTTTGTCGAGAACCCGCTGGAGGATAACAACCTTCTAGTACAGTGGTTCTCAAACTTTTGTACTGGTGACCCCTTTCACACAGCAAGCCTCTGAGTGAGACCCCCCCTTATGAATTAAAAACATTTTTTTTTATATTTAGCACCATTATAAATGCTGGAGGCAACGTGAGGTTTGGGGTGGAGGCTGACAGCTTGCGACCCCACCTCCCCCCGTACTAACCTCACGACCCCCTGAGGGTCCCAAGCCCCAGTTTGAGAACCCCTGTTCTAGTACTTTAGCCCAAGCTGGGGAGCCTGGGCTCTGGGTCTGAAGGGCCTTGCTTTAGACAGCTGCTGGGCTCCTTGCCCTCATCATGCCATTCTTTCTCCTGCCCGCCTACCCCTGCCCTCTCCAGTTCTGTCGGAAGCCAGCGAGTCCCTGGAGGAGGAGTGGGACTCCATCTCCAATCTGGCTACCACCTGCAACAGCATCCTAGAGGCACTCTCGAAGGAAGGTGAGCAACAGATTCCCAGGTTGCATCATGGGTGGGAGTGCCAAGCTTGCATACAAGCAGACAGGGGCTGGAGTCCAAGAGTTCCTGGTGGAGGACTTGGCTGTGGTTAGGAGCAAATCCCCAGGCAAAGAGTTTTGTTAATGGGGGGCTAAAGCTGGGATATCTCTAGGCAAAGAACCTGGTTAAAGTTGCCTGGGGCCAGGAGTAGCTGCAAACCCCCAGTCTGAGGAGGAGAATCTCACTCTGTCTCCCCTCTTTTCTGCAGCAGGGCAACACGTGCTGGAGAGCAGAGAGCCCCCTGGTGGGAGTGGCCAGAGGAACCCAGGCCAGCAGCCCCCCCGAGGATGAGTAAGAAGCTACACAGAGGGGTGGGAGGAATGATGGGGGGGTTCTCCTCCACCAGCCCCCATTTCACTGTATCCCCCCTGCTCTCATCCTCCCTTTGCATATTCCATTATGATAATGCAGTCTTAGCAGGCGAAAACAGCAACAAACCATCTCTTGCTCAGCTCGCATCCCAGCTTTGGTGGGGCTTGTTTACCATGAAGCCACCAGGGTCATCTGGTGGCTGAATAATGAACTCAAGTGGCTGTGCCACAACACTCCCCCAGTGGGAGGCTGACACATTCACTGGCTCTGCACCTTTGGGGTGCTCTCTGACAATCCTGGGGAGGAGAGGATACTGAGAGGGCTGGGCTGTGGGGAGATGAGGGATCTTTGCTCCCCCTGCCCCATCTGACCTCAGCCTGATTGATGCACATCATCATCCTATGAATCTCTCCATCCCTCCAACCCCACACTTCTCTGTCTCTCGCTCTTTCCTTCCCTTGCCCAGAGGCCATCAGTCCCGGTCGCTGTCGGAGAAGGTCTCTCACTTGGAGTCCATGCTAAAGAAGCTGCAGGAGGACTTGCAGCAGGTGTGTTGGGGGGTGCACAAGGGAAGGAGAAAAGAGGTTGGGAAGGAGTGCGGAGGGAATGGGGGCGAAGGTGAGGAAAAGAGGGAGGGGAGCGGAGGGCGGTGGAGGCTGCAGGAAGGAGGGCGGGGGGCAAGGCACTGCAGGGGATTTACGGGGCAGGTGTGGTGCAGGCGTTAGAAGGAGGTATCATGAGAGGGCCAGGCCAGACAGGGGCAGGGGCTGTGGGGTGGGAAGGTCAATGGCGAGTGAGTGGGAGGGACTAGGTTGGGAGTGAGGGGGGTGCTGCCCCTCCCCACTGACCCCCCCCCCATGTTCTCCCAGGAGCAGGCAGCCAAGGCAGCACTACAGGCTGAGGTGCAGAGTCTGCGGCAGAACAACCAGCGGCTGCAGCAGGAGCAGGAGAGTGCGGCTGCCCGGCTCAGCCAGGTCACCCGCCTGCTGTGCGGTTCCCCCAGCCAGTCCCTCTAGGGGCCCTGGGCTCCCTCCAGCCTCCCCTGCCCAGTCATCCCCCCACCGCCCCTGTTTCCCCATTGACCCCACTTCCACTCCTCCCCTCTCTGGTCCACAGGGGTGCTGTTGTTACCCCCGGGAGGGACCACAATCCGAACTGCACTCTGGGGAGCTCACTTTCCGACTGGCCATGCACAGCAGATTCTTACTACCAACCCCCCAAAACTGTCTGGGGGGGGAAAGGAGCCCCCCCCCCCCCCGAATATGGCTTCTCATCTCTCAAGACTGTTACCGCCGGGGAGCCCAGCACAGACTCACCAGCCCAAAGGCCACTGCCAGGAGCAGGCCCTGATATTGGGGTACAGGCGACACCCCCAGTTCCAGCTGACTCAGCTCACACACAGATCTCAACTCTTTGATAAATCTGACTGTAATGGGGGGAGGTTGTAGCCTTGTCATCTGGCGGGGGAACAGGAGGGAGGGCTTGTGTTGCTGAGCAGGAGTGGGAAGGAGGGACTTAAAGGCATGTTTGACCTCGACCCCCTCGGAAAAAATCAATTTGCAATACCCCCCCCACACACACACACACATCCTGCTGCATCGATCCAGGCCTCAGGAAAACTCTGGCATGAGAGAGAGATGATTCTACTGTCACACTCATGCACACACACACACACGCTCACACACGTGACTGCACACATTCATGCACATTTACACACACACGTGACTGCATGCACACATGCACACACTCATACACACACATGACTGCACACACTCACACTTGCACACACACTCATACATGGGCTCGCCCAGATACACTCCTCACACCAGCTCAGAGTGCTCCCAGTCCCACACGCCCTCACACTGATCCATGCCCGTGCAGACTTGTGCTTGGGCAGACCATGCTCACACTGATGCATGCTCACAGTCACATGCTCTCACTCAAGCTCCCATGCACTGACACACGCTCCCATGCAAACACACACTCTAACACCTTCACCTGGGCCCACAGATCCCCCAGACCCATAAGGGTCCAGAACCCCACCCCCATCCAGCACTGACCCGGCCAGAGCAGGAACCTCTCCGCCTGAAGAGGGCGCCACCCTGCCTGGTAACTGTGAAGATACTGCAAGCTGTGAGTTAATGCCCCCTCCCCCTCTGCACCCCAACCCAACCCAGCCCAACCTCTCGCATAGAAGAAAGGAGCTATGGGGACGTTGCTTCTGGTCACCTGCTCCCACCCAGCAGTGCCCCTCCCTCTGCACAAGCCCGTCCCCCCCCTCCATACACACACTCCATCGAGGCATAGCCATGGGTACAGGGCCCAGCTCCCCATTTGGTGCTAGGGGATATTTCTGGAGAGTGTCCCCTGTGACATGGGGGGGGGGTTTGTCATGTCTCCTTTTGGGTTGTAAATATTTTAGAACCAATTAGAACACAAGTGTTTGTTTCAGGTTTGTTTGTATGTTAGTTTTTTACACTGCAAATGGCCCATCTTAGAGCCAGAGAATCTGTGTCTGACGTGAATGTACAAATCGCAGTGTGTCTGTCCCCAGTCCCTCTGTGCAATAAAGAGCCGATATGCAGCTCCCAGGGTCTGACACCATCTTGCCTATTGTGTGAGCTCACTCGGCCCTGGACAGATATGAATGCTGGCTCCGGGGGCTGGGATTGGGACATGGGGAGGGGCGGGGGGCATTTCCATAGAAACAAAGAAATGTGGGACTGGGAGGGACCTCAAGAGGCCATCTAGTCCAGTGCCCCGCACTGAGGCAGGACCAGGTATACATAGACCAGTCCTGACAACTGTTTGTCTAACTAACCTATCCTTATAATTTCCAGTGGCGTCGAGTCCGCAGACTCCTAACCTGCTCAAGAGCTGAGCTATCCTTAGAGTTAGAAAGTTTTTCCAACCTACATTGCAAACAAAGTCGATGACTTTTTGTTGTATCTTTGGTGGACACAGAAAACAACTGATCACTGTCCTCTTTAGAACAGCCCTTAACATATTTGAAGACTGTTAGCAGCTCCCCCGCAGTCTTCTTTTCTCAAGATGAAACATGCCCAGTCTTTTTAACCCTTCCTCAAAGGCAGGTTCTCTAAACCATTTGTTATTTTTGTTGCCCTGTTCTGGACTCTCACCAAGGTCTCCATATCTCTCCTAAGGTGTTGAACACAGAGTTGGACACAGTACTCCTTCTGAGGCCTCACTGGTGCCAAGTAGAGCAGGACACTTATCTCCTGTGTTTTAAATATGACACTCTTCTTAATACACCCAAGAATATTAGCCTTTTTCACCACTACCACATTGTTGGCTCATTTTCAAGTTGTGATCCACTATGACCCCCAGATCCTGTTCAACAGTATTGCCACCTAGCCAGTTATTCACCGTTCTGTAGTTGCGCATTTGATTTTTCCTTCCTCAGTGCAGTCCTTTACACTTGTCTTTATTGAATTTCATCTTGTTGATTTCAGACCAATTCTCCAATTTGTCAAGCTCATTTTGAATTCTAATTTTGTCTTCCAAAGTGCTTGCAACCCTTCCCAGCTTGTTATCATCCACACATTTTACAGCCATACTCTCCACTCCGTTATCCAGGTCATTAATGAAAACACTGAATAGTACCAGACACAGAACTGACCCAATGCAGGACCCCACTAGATTCATCCTCCCAGTCTGAAAGAGAACCATGGCATCCACCTTATAGCAATTTCATCTAGACCACATTTCCCTAGTCTTCTTATGAGAATCTCACGTGAGACTGTGTCAAAAGCCTTCATAAAATGAAGATATATCACATCTACAACTTCCCTACTATCCACTCTAGGCCAGTAACCCTGTCAAAGAAGGAAATTTGGTTGCTTTGGCATGATTTGTTCTTGACAAACCCATGCTGGCTATTCCTTATAACCCTGTTATCCTCTAGTACTTACAAACCAATTATTTAATAATTTGTTCCAGTATCTTTCCAGGTATTGAAGTTAGGTTGCCTGGTCTATAATCCCCGGTTCCTCTTTGTTCCCCTTTGTAGAGATAGATACTATGTTTGCCCTTCGCCAGTCCTTTGGGACCTCACCCATTCTCCATGAGCTCTCAAAGATTAGTGATTCCAAGATTGCTTCCGCTAGTGCCTTAAGTATCTGAGAGTGAATTCCATAGGTCCTGCCAACTTGAATAGATCTACTTTAGCTAAATATTCTTTAACCTGCTCTTCCTTATTTTGGCCTGCGTTCCTTCCCCCTTTTGTTAACATTAATTGTACTGAGTATCTGGTCACCATTAACCTTTTTAGTGAAGACTGAAGCAAAACAGGGAGTAAAGACCTCAGCCTTTTTGATGTCATCTGTTATTAGCTCTCCTTCCCCACTAAGTAGTGGGCCTACACTCTCCGTCTTTCTCTTGCTCCCAATGTGTTGATAGAACCTCTTCTTATTGCCTTTTATGTCTAAGGCCCTGCAAAAATTGCATTGCTTGGAGGTTGTTTTTTTAAATCACAACAGGGTCATGGGTGAGAGTTTGAATTTCATGCAATATGCACAGCTGCCAAGTCTCTGCATCCCCACACTGCTGTATTTCTTCCAACAGCTGGGAGGCGGAAACAAACATATCCACTTCCAGCTCCCCACTGAAGCCTCATATGCTCCTGTGGGGTTTGCAGGCTGGTCCCATTCCAGAGAGGGACGTGGAGGTGGCAGGTCGGTCCAACCCCAGGGAGTAGTGAGGTGGTGGGCTGGGGGAATGTCTCACCTCATGATGCTGGCAATCTGGCCTGGGGCAGGGATGGGAGAGAGGGCCCTGCCCTGCTGGGAGAATCGGGGATGTGTGAGGGGCCATGTCCTGGCAGGGGGGATCAGGGTGAGACCAGGTTCTGCTGCTTGGAGCATGATCAGTTGTGTGAAAGGGGGGTCTATTCCATCCCCCCACCCTGATCCCCGTGCCAGGGCAGGGCCCCCTCACACCAAGATCCCCCTGCCAGGGGAGGACCCCCTCACACCCCTGCTCCTGCTCCAAGTGGTAGATCCCAATCTCTCCTCCTTGCCAGCTGGTGCTGCAGTGTCTCTCCCCAAGTCTTCCAGGGGCCACTATAGGTCAGGCCAGCCAGGGCTCCACATTGGCAGCGCTACGCCCCGCCTCTCTGCTGGCTGACCAGATAGGAAACAACAGCGACAGCTTGGGCCAGAGCTGAGGATGGAGCAATCTGAGCCCCAGTCCCTGCCCTTACTCCCCCACGAGCAGCCAAATTAGCCCAATACCATGATTTTTTCAACAGCCCTGCTTCTGCCTCCCCGCTTCTGGAAACTCCACTATCTTGGACTAATTTCACTGTTTCTGTGAATGCCTGATTTACACAAGGCCTTATTTGTGTCCCTTGCTAGGAGTAACTCATTCTGTGCCTTAGCCTTTCTGCTTTTGTCCCTGCCTGCGGGTGCCAGTCTTTTGTACTAATTCTTAGCAATTCACCCACGTTTCCACTTTTTGTCGGATTCCCTTTTGATTTTCAGGTCATTAAAGAGCTCCTGATGGAGCCACGTTGGCCTTTCACTATTCTTCCTGTCTTTGCTTCGCATCAGACTAGTTTGCTGTTGTGCCTTTACCTTCGTCTCTTTGAGAAACTCCCAACTCTCCTGAACTGCTGTTTCCCTTCAATTTTCTTCCCCTGGGACCTTAGCTCCTAGTTCTGAGTTTGTTGAAGTCGGCTTTTTTGAAGCCCGTTGTCCTGATTCTGCTGCTCTGACTCCTTCCTTTCCTTAGAGTCATGAAATGGTATTTCAGAATCGCTTTCACCCAGATTTGCAAGTGATCCCTCCCACTGGTCACAATCCCGTCTCCAGGGGTGAGTTACTTCCTCCACCTTCTGAAACAAGACATTGTCCCCAACACGTTCCAATAATTTATTGCCCCATTTTGTGCTTTGCTGCATTACTTTTTCAACAGCTGTCTGGGCAGCTAAAGCAGTGGTTCTCAAACTTTTGTACTGGTGACCCCTTTCACACAGCAAGCCTCTGAGTGCGACCCCCATTATAAATTAAAAACACTTTTTAATATATTTAACACCATTATAAATGCTGGAGGCAAAGTGGGGTTTGGGGTGGCAGCTGACAGCTCACGACCCCCCATGTAATAATCTCGTGACCCCCTGAGAGGTCCTGATCCCGTTTGAGAACCCCTGAGCTAAAGTCTCCCATTCCTACCCAGGTCTCATGTCTTGGCCGTTGCTGGTGTTTGTTCTAGAACTGCCTCATGGAACTCCTCCCCCTTCTGCGTTAATGGTCTATAGTAGACCCCTACTATGGGGGAACATTAATTTTTCGGAGTGCAGGAACCCATCTCTGAAGAGTCCTGAGTTTGGAGAGTGATTGGTCAGGTGTTTGATGTAACATGTAGAGCCAGGAGGCAGTATTGTACAGGGGTAAGGCACTGGGCTGGGAGCCCAGACTCCTGGATTTCATTTGTTTAGCCTGTGAGCTCTGTGGGGCAGGGACTGTTTCTCATTGTGTGTCTGTGCAGCACCCAGCATGACAGGGGCCTGATCTTGGTTGGGTTCTGTGCAGTACCCACCCTGAGGGGGGGCCCTGATCTTGGTTGAGGTCTGCAGCACTGGCTCAACATGGGGCCTCAATCACGGTTGGGGGTCTGTGCAGTGCCCCTCACAACAGGGTGCCCTTGATCTCGGGGCAGCACCTGGCATGATGGGGCCTCAATCTTGGTCAGGATCTGTGGAGACTCCTCTGGGGCATGTTCCCCATTGTGTGGTGCCCGTGCTGGGTTGGGGCGGGAGACACCTGGGAATTGGGGAGCAGAGTTTATTTATCTTTGTTGCATTTATGACATGTCACAATGTCAGAAGCAGCTGGCACAGGGTGGGGGTGGTTAGTGCCAGGCCAGCTGTGGAGACTGGAAGGGGGGGGCTGGTTGCATACAAAAACATGCCATTATTGGGCCCATCAGATCAGAACCACAACAGCATTGTGAGATGTGTCCACAGATACTCACAGACACTAGACAACCCCACCCCACAAAGTGACACAAAACACCCCCCCCACCCAGATACACAGTTCAGACAAACTCCTCCCATGTGGACACACCCACTGCCTCGCCCCCACAATAACCTCACCCCAAACTCTTCTGTTAATAGACATGCCCTCCCCTAGGCATAGACAGAGCTGCCTTCCTAAGCAGTGCCCAGTCATACCATGGCAGCGTAGCTCTGCTCCTGTGCCACACTGAGCCTTGGGCCTGGGTGGTGCTGGCGTGGGCCTCTGCCTGTGAGCGGCCACGAATCCATGCAGGAGGAGGACAGTTGTTGCAAATCAAAAACCTTCCCCGCAGTGCTGGATCTTCAAGGCAAATGTCTCAGTTTTTCAGAAGAGCAAAGCCACAGGGGGTCTGTCTGCTCCAGATCCGCCCAGTCCGTGAGTCTGTCCAGTGCACATCTGACACCAGTGCTCAGGATTCAGGGAAGGTGGGGTCTGGGCCAGCCTGACCTGAGCAGTTTTCTTCTTTGAAAACAGTTCTTTGTTGCTATCAGATCTTCATGATAAAATCTCTGTTACACAATAAATAGGATTATGGGGCACTCCTAGAGCGGGGCGGGGAATGAGAGCTGTGGGTTGGGATTGAGGGGCCCTAACAGAGCTGGGGCTGTGGGGGGAGGCACAGAGCCCAGGACTGGGATAGCAGGGGGCTGTGGGTCAGGATTGAGGGCATTGGTAGAGCTGGGAGTCGGGATTGAGGGACACCGACAGAGCTGCTGGGGGGGAGCCCAGAGCTTCACTGCGGGGGCTGATCAGACCTCCCTTGCCCCGGGAAAGGCTGGTGGAGACAACCACCTCGAGTGGACAGGGCTGGGAGCTAACAGCTAGGCCCAGAGCCCCCTCCTTTGGCAAGCAGAGGGGGATTGGGAGGCGGTTGCCATGGAGATGCTGACTCTGGCTCAGCCCTGGCCCGGCCTGGTGTAGCTGCAGGTGTCTGTGCAGGTCACTGCGGCGCCGGAACTGCCTGGAGCAGTGGGCGCAGCCGAAGTCAGCCCGTTGGGAGTTGGGCCCAGTGCCCGGCTCAGGACTCTGGTTCTCCTTGGCTGCCCCCTGCCCGCGGGGTTTGTGCCAGCGCCGGTGGGAGGCCAGATTGGCTGGGCAGCCGAAGGCCTTGGGGCACTGAGGGCAGCGGTACTCCACGCGGACCAGGCCTGAGCAGCCATGCCGGGCCAGCGAGGGCGGGTCGCCGTAGGCCTGGCGGCACAGCTGGCACACAATGGCTCCCCACCTCGAGGAGGAGGGGGAGGCTGCCGGCAGCAGGGGATTCTGGGGCAGGGAGCAGGATGTTGGAGTCCGGCTTGCACCATGGGGGCTCCCCTGGGTGGGGGGCAGTGGTGTGGGGCAGCCTGGAGGCCAGGGGTTGGTACCAAGAGGCTCAGCTGAGGGGACTCGGATCCGGTAGGAGGCTGGGCCTGCCTTATGGGTTCTCTTCACCAGGAAACCGCGGGGCATTGTGGGTGCTGGGGGCTCGCTTGACCTGTCTGGATTTTGGTGCCAGGTCTGGGGGCTCCCTCAGCCTGTAAGAACTTCACTGTTGTCAGCCCTGGGGGCTCTCACAGCCGGCCTCGCCCTTCGTTCTGGGGACTCCCTCAGCCTGTCCACACCTCAGTGCTGGTTCTGGTGGCTCCCTTGGCCCGTCTGCACCTCAGTACCGGTTCTGGGGGCTTCCTCGGCCCATCCACACCTCGGTGCTGGTTCTGGGGGCTCCCTCGGCCTGTCTGCACCTCAGTGCCCCGTCCGCACCACAGTGCCAGTTCTGGGGGCTCCGTCGGCCCGTCCGCACCTCGGTGCTGATTCTAGTGGCTCCCTCAGTCCGTCCACACCTCAGTGCTGGTTCTGGGGCTCCTTTGATCTGTCCAGCCTTTGTGCCAGTTCTGGGGTCTTCCTCAGCCTGACTGGACCTCAGCGCTGTCCCCACTCCCTTCAGTCTGTGCATCCTATATGCCCCAGCCCTGTATATAAAGCCCCCGCCCCTATTGTGCAGCCCCACAGCTCCAGATGGTTGGGCTGGGGAAGCCAATGGCCGTGGGGCTGGCAGCAGGGTTAGGGGGTCCCCAGGGAGTGGGGGGCAGTGGCAGATGGCAGGTGCCCCCACACGTGATCCCTGCCTGCACCAGACACAAAAGAACCCCCATTATAGGCACAGCACGTGCTGGGGGGGGGTTCCAATGAGTCATCCCCCAGACAGAGAATTCACACTGGAGCTGGGCTGTGGGGCAAGAGCAGGGTGGAGGGGAGGAATTAACCCTTCACTGCACCCCTGAGATGCACAGGGGAAGGAGGGAGGTCTGGTTCCGTTGCTAAAGGGGATCAGGCAGGCAGGCGTGGGGGCGTATATATCAGGGTTGTATCAAACCCAGGTTCCACCCAGCCCCCACAGCCTGCACGGCAGGATCGCCCCTTAAGGTTTATTTCCTCTGGACACTCTGAGTGCAGAATCATCCCCCTACAGTCTCCCCCACACAACCCCAAACCGGGGTGTAGGCTTCTCCCCTGCAGTCTAGTATCTATGTGTTGTAATTTATTCATCCACACAGTCAGTCATATTAGTACTGTTTGTCATCATGTTTTACATTAATAATTTATTTTTAAATGTACACTGTATGAGCTCTTTGTTATACTTATGAATTGTTTATGGTTTCTTAACATTAAATTTGTCTTTACTGACTTTTTAAAAATGTATTCTCTCTCCATTTTATGACGTGTGTCCTCCTCTATTTTGTTTCTTCTTATTATGCATTTCCTTTTTATTGGGTTAATTTCATTTTTATTTTTTCACATATTTTCTATTGCTTTCCCTGTTGTAGTTAATGTTTCTTATTTATTTCATTAACTGATTTTAAAATATATCTTATTGATTTTATTCTTGTATATATCACATTTTATTAACTATTGCGATCATGGATTAATTATTTTTGTTATTTTATTGATTATATTGTGCATTATATTTCATTCAATTTTATCATTTAATTTTATCTGATTATTATATTGTTTTATAATTAATTACTTATATTTTATTAGTAGTGTTTTTCTTTCATTGATTATATTTATTGATATATTTAATTGGTATGATTATTTTATTGTATTAATTTTATAGCAATAATTATAAATTTATATTATACATTTTATAATTATTAAATATTAACATTATTTTATTGTTGGCTTATCATTTAATGTTGTTGTATTTTATTATGTTTTAATGTTCTATTTTGTTTGTGTTTGCTATATTTTAATATAATTTTGTTAATATAACATTATTATAATTAATAAAATAGCTTTATTTTATGATTAACTTGATTGCAAAATAGTATCAATGTATTTCATTAATTTTATAACTAGTAATTGAGACTATCATTGTTTATTTTGTTAATAATGTTTTTATGTACTATTTTACTGTTATATTCATTCTTTGTTTAATTATATTTATGTGTAAATTGTATTATGTATGATTTGTCATGGGTTAATAATTTAATCAAATTTTATTAATATCTTGATTAATTATTTAATTATATTAATTAACAATATTGTGTGGTTGTTATTGTATTTACTTCATTACAATATTCTTTCAGTTCCTTGTTACTTCATATCTGGATTCTCCAGCACAGCATTCCACGGAGGGATCATTTCCTCATTCTCAGTTCATTATTGGTTCATAATTATCCTATTAATCTTCACCTCTTGTTTCTGCACTGCCCTGTGAGAAATCCTCCCACCTGCCAAAACATACACCTTTTGCCTGTGGGACTCATTGCAACTAGATTTCCATTCAGCCTTATTACAAAAAAAAAAAAAAAAAAAAAAGGGGGGGGGGGGGGATATAGCCACCATATCCAGAGTTAGATGAGGTAAAAAATAATCAGTGGTTCCATCTAGCCCGGTCCTGTGGCTGGCTTAAAACCCCCTCAGCTATGGGATAATTTGTCCCTAGGAAAAGGTTCCTCCAGTCCTGGGCTTTGGCTGAGATTTTAGCTACAGCAATACTGAACTATACTTCAGTTTCCCACAGTTTTGGTTGGGGTCTAAGCTTCAGCAACAGAGAACCATGCCTCAGTTTCCTGGAATCTGGCAGAACCTTTACGTGGGGCTAAATTATCCCAGAGCTGCCAGGTTTCTGAATCCAGCAGCCACGATACCGGGCTAGATGGGCCCATTGGTCTGATCACCCCAGGCCTGGTGCAAAACACCTGTGAATGCTCACAGCTTGGCCACACTCTTTCTGTCTGCACAAGTGGCCTCTGCGTGTGACCAGAGGTCCCTGGTGTGGGGCAATGGCCCTGGGGGCAGGGGAGGGGCATGGCTGCTCTAGGAGACAGAATGAGATCCCTGCACCCATTCATTTTGCCCCTGGAGTGCTGGTCTTCCCCATTGAACAGCTGCCCAAAGAGACCAGCTGCTTTGCCAACGATTATTGCAAAAGATCCCAGCTGGTATGTGTGTGTGTAGGGGGTCACTGTTGGTTTCAATTGTATACCCACACACACTTCCAGTCCCTGGGGGCGGAGGGCGGCTTCATGCCCCCCTGACCCCCCTCCCCAATCCCAGCCACTTTCAATAGCCTAGCCAGACACATGCCTGCCCTGACCTCCTGTCACTCCCATGCAGCTGCTGGGAGCAGACCCTCCCTCCCCCAGTCAGTCCTCCCCACCCGCTTTGGAGCGCTCAGGGGTTAACCCTTTGTACGCTGGGATCTCTGAGATTTGCTGGATATTTTGTGCAGAAGAACCTTGCCTGTAATGGGGGAGGGGAGAAGGGTTTTGTGATTGGGGGGGGGGGGGCTGCATCAGCACATCTGGGTTCACATCCCATCTCTGCTGCAGATGCCATGCAGGATCATGGGTGGGTCCCTGCGTCTCCCCTGCACCACAGTTTCCCCCATCTGCAGGGTTGCCAATTCTGACTGAAGCTATTCCGGGAGATTTCCCCTCCCCCCAACATGATGTAATGTCATTAATTGTACCGTATCTATTAAAATCTCCGGATTGCTTTCAATAGTTACCGGAAGATCGATGCCAATGCCAATTCTGGTAGGGCTGGCAACCCTACCCATCGGTAAAATAGGGAATGATCCTGTCTTTGTCTAATCTGACTGGGATTGTTCAAGTCAGGGTCTGCCTCTCCCTGTGGGTCTGTGCAGCACCTGGCAGAAATTGGGGCCCCCATTGCTGCAGAGATCCACAGGGAGAAACAGCCTCTGTCCTGTACAACTCGCGCTCTGATTAGACACAGGATGGGAGAAGAAACTGAGGCACTATGTGGGGAAGAGACTTGTCCAAGGTCAGCAGCAGAGCTAGGAGTAGAACCCTGGTGTCCTGGCTCTCAACCGCCTGCTCTAACCACTAGACCCCCACTCCCCTCCCTAGGATAGAGCCCAGTCCTGGCTCCCAGCCTCGCACCCTCCCCACTGGGCTGTTTCTCCGGGTTCAGGGCCCTCCCTGCGCACGGCTGAGGGAGTCGATTCTACTGCAGGGTCCATTCTGCGGGTTTCCGCAGAGCCCTGGGGGAGCCGAGCTGGACTCCCGGGCCAGATCCGGGCCAGGCCGGCGCCGGAAGGGTTAACACCCCCAGCTCAGCAGCACCAGGAACCGGCTGCACCTGCCTGGCCCGGGGCCCAGCCAGCTCCACCTGCGGCAGGTGTGGCCCGGCCAGGAAGCAGCAGCCCGGCCCTGGCCGCTGCCCCAGTCCCCCGTGCCCGGCCCGGCTGGCCCCATGGAGCTGCCCGCGGTGCCCCAGTCCTGGCGCTACTGGCTGCTGCTGGGCTCCTATGGGCTCTTCCTGCTGCTGGGCACCGCCGTCTTCGTGGGCGTCGAGGCGCCGCAGGAGGCCGGGCTCCGGGAGGCGCTGCGGAGCGCCAGGGCCGGCTTCGTGCGCCAGCACCAGAGCTGCCTGTCGGAGCCCGGCCTGGAGCGGCTGCTGGAGCGGGTGCTGGACGCCGATAGCTACGGGATCTCCGCGCTGGGCAACGTCTCCGACGACGAGAACTGGGACTTCAGCTCCGCGCTGTTCTTCTCCGCCAGTGTCCTCACCACCACGGGTAGGGGCGGGGCGGGGGGAACTGGCAGCTGGGAGGGTGGGGGGGCTGCGGGTTGGGAGTGAGGGGCACTGGCGGGGGGGGGGG